>NW_011628133.1:5447-10206 GCF_000512975.1 Sesamum indicum | reverse complement strand
AATTAGATAGTTCAAGAATAGGATGTTAAATACGTAAACTAGAATTTCAAGTTTAGTATATGCTTGATCAAAATGACTTTACAGAAAATAGATCAAATTATTTGATAGTTTACATTTAAAGTCTTATTTGCACAAAATGTCTGTTATGGATATGTTTTTCTGTCAACCTAATTAACTGTGGGAAAGAGAAGAGAAGGATTAGTGTTTTCCTCACATAGTTAATCATTCAAATCGATAGACATCTATTTTGGGTGGCAAGAGCACAGAGGACGCAATTGAGGATCTCATTAAGTAGTCATGTCCTCCCATTAAGGATTGCAGAATGCAAATTAGACATATAATTGCTAAGAACAGCTAAGTCTGCCAAGTATGTGCCATCAACATATGCTATCTTCAAACACATATGGCAAAAATATGGTTCAACTACTGTAGCCAGTTCTTATAGTCATCTTGTAGCCAGTTCCTAGTTCACAGCAGTCTACTTCAGCAAGCAATGCAATCATCTAGACTAGTAAATAGTAATAGGCATATCTGTGAGAAGTTAAACAAAAGGCGACGGCGACGCGTGACGGCGAGAAGGCACACTAAGAATCACAAACAAAGAGCAACTTACCGTGCGACGGCAACAGGCGGTGAGTGACGGCGAGAAGGCGACAGCGACGGCGACGGACGGCGAGAAGGGTCGATGGAAAACGCAGATTGAGAGGGAGGAAGAAGTGGCAGGAGAGAGGAGACGGGAATAAAGTATAAAACCCTATAAACATTTCCCCCCCTTTTTCAATCAGGTACCCGATCGGGTTAATCGGGTTGGGTTTTAAAATCCGAACCCGATCCGATTAAAAAAAGGCGGGTTTCGATTTATCCGAACCCGCCATAAAAACCCGAACAAACCGCCTAATTTTACCCGAATCCGATCGGGTCGGGTCGGGACCCGATGAACCCGTCCCGATCGCCCACCCCTAGTTGTAATAATATAGAAGTAGAAGAAATAAAGGTAAAATTTTTAGAGTTCAAAAGTATAAAGAATATAGAATAGTTTAAGCTAAAAAATAAAATAAAACTTATATGTCATGTATGATTTAAAAAAAAATAATATAGAAGTCGGCCCGCTAACTTGACCCAGGGTTAGGAGATCCTAGGTCATTGGGTTGGGCCTATCCCAAGTATTCATACTTGGAATTAGCTAAGGATTGGCCTAGATTGGACCAACCAATCTCATTGTTTCATGTTTGGAAGTGCAATAAGGTATTAATTGTTTCAAATATTATATATTCTCTCTTCATCACCATACATATATTATTTTTTCGTAATAAGTCTTTTAGTTCACAACAATGGTTTTCCATGAAATGATTTAGAAGGCGTTAATTCCCTTACATTATCATACATGGCACAAAATTGGATCTCTTGGTATGTCGTTTTTCATACTTAGGATAATAAATGTTACTTTTAGTATTTCTGGTCTCGGCTCTCTGATCCATCTGTCTATTTAGTGTTCTATACATCTTTCTCAATATGCCAACTTTTTTCATATCCAAACCATATTTTCTTTAAAAACTCCAATCAGGATATCTTACTTATGATTACATTTTTGAACGTTTCAACATAACCAATTTTTGTTCATATATAGATCCAAATTACTCTATACAAATAATATAATCCAACAACGGAAATTTGATCAATATAACTTATTTTCCTTTCAAATTTGCTCATGTAGATAAGTAATACTTTACACTAAGCATGAGATAAAGTAGCATCTCAGTATGCGTGATTTTTAATCACTTCATAACAAGTTGAAGAGAAATTCAAACTTTTACAAAGGTTAGTTAGCACTGAAGTCTGTCAATAAAGAAATAACCCATGACCAAGATTGGAGCTGTTGCAAGTTGAAAGAGCCATTTATAATACTAGATAGAGGACCGCTGTCATGAAGTATTTCATGTGGATTTGGAATGAAAGATATCGGGTAAGAAAGGCAGCAATGCATCGATCACTATCTACAGATACAAATGGTGGTGCAACATGTCATTATGCGTCAAGAACAATGCTTTATCCATGTAGCATGGTGATGATGCAATTTGTGATGAAGGTGTTAGTGACCAAAATCTAAAGTGGCCAACTTAGAGAGTGACAATATTAAAAGAACTCTATTTGGGCATGCACATAGGGTGGAAAAGATACTACAAAAGTGGTTGTGGGGAAGCTAAGAGGATTAAATAACCAAAAAAAAATTCATATTGATGGTGGTGGGTTCCATGATATACCAAATACAGGTAGATTTTGCATAGGGCTATGCAGTACAGTGGTTTTTGAATTAGGGTGATGTCATCTATGTCAATTCTAATAGTTATAGCCATTGGTGAGATGATGGTATAAATACAAAAATGACATACTGGTAACTCATGTAAACTCTTTTCTAAAACAAACATTTTATGTCGGGGTAATGCTAAATTAGAATTCTACAGGCATGTGGTTTAGCGGCCCTCATATGATAGGGATCTTTTGATTAATGTCACTCTGCATTTAGTTTGTGATGCAACGGGCATTAATGTTTCCAACAGCCTGCTATTATACCTTCAGGGGAAATGACAGATTTAGTCCCGTAGGATAGGGTAGTTCTCACTTTCGGTCCCTTGCTTTTCGGGGTCAACAATCTTAGTCCATAAGTTTTATGAAATTAACACATTTAGTCCCATTTCATCTCTAAATGGCATGAAAGCATCCAGCTTGCGAAAAATGGTATCAAAGCCTAGGTTTATTGAAAAAATATATGATTATATTATATTTTGATATTATCCAATAATGGAGGAGACTCTTTGAGAGAAAATGGAACCGAACGAAGGTTCGAGTTATTCTGAAAACAGGGAATATTTCCAGATTCTGGAAATACAGAGAAGAGAATTTCTTATGGAAATTCTTGACAAGTGTGACAATAGTCCCAAGAGGATTAACCCAAAATTTCTTACGCCGAAAGAAAAACAAGAGTGGATGAGAAACTTTGAAGTCCGACAAGTTCTACCAGGGAATGCAGTGAGGCGTCTACATTCCACTGAAGTTCATGGTAGAATCCCAACCAGGAGAAGCGGAACGGGTAAATTCCTGCATAATTTCAGTTCTAAAAATTATGATTGATTGGAAGGAACTCTAGCCGGATACATCAAAGATCCCTCAAGATCTGAGGGAGATCCAAAAGATAGTTCAAAACTATGGACATAGGTTAATCCATATACCTATGAAAATAGAATTTATGAGCCAAAAGGTGGACGATACAGATCTAAAGGCAGAAATTAAAGATCTGAAGAGAAGTGAACGAGAGAACCCTGAGACATCTAGATCCAAATAGGAACGAATCAGGGACGCCCTTGGAACAGTACCTCTTCTACACAAAAAGGGGAAGGCCACGGAGATTACAAAGCCAAAGTCAAGAGAAGATCTGATTATTGCTTTTATTAGATCTATAAAATAATGGAAGTAACAAGAGCGGATCTATCAGATCTACAAGAATTAGTAGACTCCTTTTTCCAACTGGGGATCGTGAATTTAGTAAATATCCAAACAAATGAGATCACTCCAGCACTACCACCGCCTGAGGGAAGTACATGCTCTAATGATCCTCCGCAGGATCAACCGATGAGAGAAAGTGCGGAATTCCACACTAATGCCACTCCAACGTTTGTGAGAACCAGGCTAAAGGAAAATCCAGGAAGAAATCCAAAAAGAGTGCCGGACAATACACCTCGGGCAAGGACCATGTTCCAGCCCTTACATCCATATGGCGATATACTGAACTTGGATATTATCGATTTTCAAAATACCGATAAATTGATAGACGAATGGGTTGCAGCAATCAAGATAGCAGCAACTACCCTAGAGCTCGATAAAGAAAACTTTATAAAACTTGTGGAATTGAGCTTAGAGGGAACTGTAAAGATCCGATGGGATAACACCCCAAAAGATACCAAGGCCAGCATCCTTGCAGGAGATTCAAAAGGTGCGATAGCAGACCGGCTAGGAAGGCTTATCAAAATACCCTTCATCGGAGACGGATACTTCGAAGGAACTAGAGTAGAAAAGGCTAGAGAATATGCACAGGCTCTCTTCAGCTTTGAACTTAGAAGTATTGGTTTCGCAAGTATTTCTTTTAGAGTGGAGTAGCAACGGAAGTAGCAGCTCCAATGTTCTTTGCAAAAATATGTAGTCCATGGAGGGAAATGTAGATCTAGTCATACAAAGTACCTAAAGGACAGCTAGATTCAGTGGCGCAGAGAATGTCTTTCCTTAAAGACAAACTAAAGGAGTGGTGTTATCAAGCATCCATCCAAAAGAATATGAAAAGACTGAGAGGTAAAATCAAACGAACCCCTCTCGATTGTGATAATAATGATTTTTCAACTATTATAGGAGAATCAAGTGAGCCAAGGAAAAGAGAGAAGCAGAATAGTGACTCCTACCGTAGGAGTTCAAGAAGAACCTTTTCCTGGCGGAGGTCATGGTAGTCCAAGTCCAAGGCCAGAACATACAAATCTGGACAGAGAACTGGACCAACAGGGTTTCATCCCAAGGATCTAGACGAGCAGATGCAAGATCTACTAAAAGAACCCATACAAGAAGAACGTTTAGACGGGCCCATACCCGAGCCAATGAAAGTTTCAAAGACTGCAATTGCTGGACTTGCGGAGCAAAAGGACATATATCTCTCGACTGCTCGTAGAAACGTGGTGAATTGAGAAAATTTGAAGCCATGGATGATATCCTAGATGCA
>NW_011628133.1:4177-5400 GCF_000512975.1 Sesamum indicum | reverse complement strand
GCGTCTATGAAGAAGAAATAGAGACTGATTCATATGGATCTTCAATCGAGTCAGAATAATTACAACGAGAAAGATAGGCTTCAAACTTCTGAAAGCCTATCAGGATTCTTTTCCAGAATGACGGTGTCAAACAAAACCATGGAGAGAATCATGTGGCAAGATTCCAACCTTAGAACATACTATGGATTTAGGATTGGAGGAATTGGGAAAGTCCTGAACCAGATAAGATTAAACCAAAGAAAGCATCACATAATCTACAAAGTGAGTTCATGTGAGTTTGCTATACCTATGGAACTTACTGGTAATGTGATGGAGATGCAATTAATTCCTAAAGAAGAAATTCTTGATGAATTAAGTAAGCTGAGAGAAGAAGTAGTTGTTACTATGAAATGGATCCACATAGGAACTATTGAACTAGTAATAAAAGCAACTTTTAAGAAAGGAATTGATTCAGAAATACATTTATCGATAATAGATAGAAGAATCAATAACTTAAAAGATGGTTATCATGGAACAATGATAGGTAATTTGTATGCAGGCAAATTGATGTTTGACATTCATCCTAGAATTCCATACAACCTAGCAGACCAAGATTTTAGTAGAGTCTTAACCCTTCATCAAGATTTCAAAAGGAAAGATTTAATGAAAGAAGGTAATAGACCATATTCTATAACTTATAGAAGAGCTTATGCCATTTCCAATACACATCATTCAAATTTATTTCTTAGGAAAGAGTATATTGAGATTCCTAGAATTTTCAAGGAATTCGCCAAGGTAATAACACCAGATCCTATTAGGATACCTAGAATAGGTGGTGTCGATATTGTTATAAAAGATCACCTAGTCTTAGATCGAACACCTAGCTCTAGGACTGAGTTTAGTAGTCGGATGTCCTTTTCAGAAGATAGGATTATAATCTACAAAAGAAAGGAAAAAGAGTTATTAAAAGCTTTAACTCCTCAAGAGATTAGGGTAGATAACGTAAAACTTAGATGCCCTGAAGGATGGATAGAAATACAAGTTATATTCAACATCATTAAGAAAGAGAATTATTTCCCTTGTGATGACTTATATCATTTACAACAACCTGTTGTTGAAAAATATGAAGGCATGCTAGAAATAGCAGGCCATGAAATTTTAGTTGCAGGTGTTGCAGGAAGAGAAAATGGGAGTGACTTTGGGGTTAAGTTTCCTCAAAGATCATAAACCATGGGGAAGAAAAG
>NW_011628133.1:0-2352 GCF_000512975.1 Sesamum indicum | reverse complement strand
ATGTGGTAAATTTGCTGAGCGTAATAATATCTACAAGTTTGTATAAAAGGAAAACAAACTTGCTCTAATAAAACCGTGCAAAACAGTTAAATTTTGAACGTTCTCAGAATTTGATGAAACTTGACCCAAACGTTGGTCTAGTCCCAAGAATTTTCTTGGTAAATTTGTTGAGCGTTGTAATAACTATAAGTTTGTATAAAAGGAAAGCAAACTTCCTCTAATAAAACTTTGGAAAACAACTAAATTTTGAACCTTCTCAGAATTCGAGGAAACTTGACCTAAACGTTGGACTAGACCCAAGAATTTGTGTGGTGCAAAACATCAAATGCTAAAGCAATAAAGAAATCACCGCATGCAACATAATTAAGCATACCCCTGTGGGATGATCACAAGCGCTACCTATGCGACTTTTGTGTGCCCGGAGTGAGTCTATGGTAGGTCTAAGGTGGTCCTTTGCTATTACAAAGTAATTTACCCATCAAAATGTAGATGGGCCTTGTAACATCTTCGTGGGCCACCTTATCCTTGGACCTTCTTCTCCATGAGCTAGCTTTAAAATAAAAAACCTCATAAAAATTATTCCTGTACTGCTCTCATTACAACTGAAAAGAAATCCCAATCAGAACTTGGGGGGAATGCATAAGGAGGGAGATAGCAGGCCTTATTATTCCAAGGTTAAAAATGAGAGGGAGAGAGAAGAAACATTACAAGGGCATACGAGAGGTCGTGGGCTCCGAGATCATCCATCCATACATCACATAATATACATCCCATGTAATATTATATTCCAGGATATCTAATATAACAAAAAATAATTTTACGAAGAAAACATAAGCTCACAATTTGCAATCAAAACGCTGATAAAAAAATAGGTGTATTGGCCAATTAATTATGCAATTTTAATTTTTGAAAAAATTCAATTTTGTCCCAAAAAATTAAAACATATAATTAATACTGAATAAAATTTCAGAAAATCAAATCTTCGAATTACGGGCAAAAAACATCCATGCCGTTGGTTGTCAGCCCTGTAGCACGTACTGTCGTCGTTGCTTGTGCGTGCGCTCTGGCCCTCTCCTAGCATTCGCGCGCATGGCTGCATTGCAGTTGCTCACACGCGTTTGCTCTCTGCTAGCTTCCGCATATGCAGGCTCCCTTGCTTGCGCTAGTCTGGTTGGGTGAATACTGTGCCCCAACAGCGGCAGTGCTGCTGCAATGTTTTTCCTATATTTTGTGTGTTTAACATAAAAAAACATAAAAAAGCATAAATATAGAAAATTTCAACTTTTCACATGCTTGAATCATCCAATTAATTTCAAAAATCAAACGAGCTATTTTCACCATACAATTACTTATTGAAATGCGTTAAAACATACTTCAAAAGCTGTGAAAGCACGTTAACATGATGTTCAAGAAAATTCACGTTAACATGGTTGTCAAGTGGTCTATGGGCTTTGTCATGATGTTCAAGAAAATGCAAACATACAAAATAAGAACAAAAAAGTAGATGCCAAAATAAGCGAATACTCATTTTATTTCCTTAAAAATAATATTACATAATATCGATTAATTGTTAGAATATAATACATCTAGGCCAATCTATTTGGATTTTTTGTCATTTATTCTAACATTCTCCCACTTGACCTAAGGCCAATCACCCATCGGCCTCAAACGTATGTTATCAAGATGTTGAATATGAGCAATTTGTGATACCAGTTTAGTTAGTGGATCTACTTTGTTTTGTGCTGAGTTGACTAGGTCCATCCGCACCCCACCTCTGCTCACCACCTCTTCAAACCCCACCTCTGCTCACCATCTCTTCAAAGTAGATAGAAGCGTCTAAGAATATGTTTGCAATGGTGATGAGATCTCGGTTCCTTTGCTTATGCTACTGCTCCATTGTTATCACAGAAGATAACTATGTCAGCAATGCTAGACGATACAACCAAGTCTCCGATGTAGTTTTTCATCCAAATCGCTTGGAGTTACCAGGGGTGTACCCTTGGAGTTCCCGGGCGTTCGATGTAGTTAATAATAACAATAATAAAACTAAATGGGGCTTGTAGTGAAATTAAAACAAGACGTGCAAAAAACGTAAATCAATGATTACCTTTCTCTTGATTTGTTTCGAAGTTGACATAAGACATCAATGTAGTAGCCCTCTAAAGACACGTATACACCACACCAGAATATGAGATTCCCAAGTTATCTCTGCTAGAAGAAAATTAGGGAGAAAGAACACACCAAGTGTGATTGTGAGAGGGCAGCCGAATTAGAAGCTTCAAGGGTAGGATCATTTTTGTGTTATGTTTTTATTAGTTATTCCAAATAACTAATTTACATATATATATACCT
>NW_011628132.1:85124-95158 GCF_000512975.1 Sesamum indicum | reverse complement strand
ATCTGAGGATAGTGTTACAGATTTTGCAAGAGAAAGAGTTATATGCTAAGTTAAGCAAATGTGAATTTTGGATAAATCAGGTGGTTTTTCTTGGGTATGTGATATCTGGTGATGGGCTTATGCTTGACCCTTCAAAAGTAAAGGCTATTATGGATTGGAGTGCCAAAGAATTCCACTGAAGTCCGAAGTTTCTTCGGGCTGGCTAGATATTATAGGAGGTTTGTTGAGGGTTTCTCTATAATTGCCGGTCATCTACACAGGTTGCTGAGAAAGGGGATATAATTTCAGCGGAAGGAACAATGCCAATAGAGTTTTGATGAGTTGAAGAAGAGACTGACCTCCTATCTAATTTTGGTTTTGCCAACATATAGATGCTTCTAAACGGGGTTTGGGATGTGTGTTAATGCAAAATGGAAAGGTAATTGCTTATGCATCCCGCCAATTGAGGAACCATGAGTTAAATTATCCCACACATGACTTGGAATTAGCCGCGATTGTGCATGCACTAAAGATTTGGAGACATTATTTGTACGGAGAGAAATTTCAGATCCTTACTGACCATAAAAGTTTGAAATATATCTTGACGCAGAAGGAATTGAATTTGAGACAAAGAAGATGGATAGAATTGCTGAAAGATTATGATTGAACTATTGACCTCCATCCAGGGAATGCAAATGTGGTAGCAGATGCCTTGAGTAGAAAGAGTTCAAGTACATTAGCCAATTTGGGAAGTCACAATCAGACATTGTTACTGGAGATGAGGTAATGTATACGAAATTGGAGCTTGATCAGGTAGCGGGTTTGTTAGCAGCCTTTCAACTTACACCAGACTTTGTGGATCGCATCAAAGAAGCGCAAACCTCAGATCCTTTCTTATTACTGATGTTGGAAAGAATAAGACATGGTAAGAAAACAAACTTTTTAATAAGAGTTGATGAGTGATAGTAAATAGGAAACGAGTTTGTGTGCCTGATATAGATGGGTTACGAGAAGAGATGACGATCATAATGCACCATATGCGATGCACCCTGGTACTACAAAAAGGTATCGAAATTTAAGACCTTACTATTCGTGGCAGACAATGAAGAAGGATGTGGCTGAATTTGTGGTTAAGTGTATGACATGTCAGCAAGTAAAGGTAGAACATCACACACCAGCAGGTAAACTTCGACCTCTGTCAATACCAAAATAGTAGTGGGAGAAGATCACTATGGATTTTATTGTGGGGTTGCCACGTATATTCAGAAAGCACGATCCTATTTGGGTAATTGTGGATACATTGATGAAATCTGTTCATTTCTTGCTAGTATGAATAACTGATTCTCTAGGTAAGTAAGCTGGGTTATACATTTTCGAGACAATTGGAAGGTCCTGAATTGGTGCAGGAAACAGTGGAAAAGATACAAGTAGTTAAGACGTGCTTTAAGGCAGCACAAGATCGACAAAAAAGGTACGTTGATCAAGACCGAAGGCAGATGGAGTATAAAGTAGGTGATAAGGTTTTCCTGAAGATATCTCCTTGGAGGGGAATCCTAAGGTTTGGCAGGCAAGGGAAGCTTAGTCCGAGATATATTGGGCAGTATGAAATTATTGAAAGAATCGGACCACTGGCTTATCGACTAGCATTACCAGCAGAGTTGTCAATACATGATGTTTTCCATATTTCAACACTGTGACAATATCGGTCTGATCCTAGTCACATTATTCATCAGCCGAAGATAGAGATTTCTGAGGAGTTGACATATGTGGAAGAGCTAGCAGAGATTTTGGATACAACAGTAAGAAAATTGAGAAATAAGGACATATCGATGGTAAAAGTGAGATGGAGTCATCATTCTCCGAGAGAGTCGACTTGGGAGGTTGAGGAGCATATGAGAGAGAAGTATCCCTATTTATTCCATTGAACGGGAAAGTTAGTTAATTTTGGGATAAAATTTTTATTAGGAGGGAAGAATTGTGACATCCGTAGAATTGTTCACATAATTGGAAGACTAATTCGTAATTATTAGAAATTTAAATTTAATTAGTCAATAAATTCTAAATTAAATTTGGAATATAATAAAACGTGAATATATTAAATTGGAGTTCGTTATAACATTTGGGGGCAAACTATATTAATTAAGAAATTTAGGAAGAACGTAATGGTAATTATTAAAAATACTTAATAAAAAAAAAGGAAACAAGGGGTGGGCAACGCCATGTGCTGCCACCGCCTTACCAATCATTACATATATATATATATATATGTATGTATGTTAACTTGAAATGACATTGACATTTTAAACAAACAGACACTTTATACAAGTTAACACATACACACCGACGAACACAATTGCAGAGAACAGAGGTATGGGATTTTGGATTTTGATCTTTAATAATTTATATAATTTTATTATTTAATTACTCCGTTTATTACATGTTGTTTATATTGAGCGATATACTATTTAATCGTAATATTTTACGAGTTTGGCTATCTAAAATAGTGTCGAATGAAGATCAAATTGGATATAAAAATGATATCGTTGGTTAATTAGATTATTAAATTTATTAGATTTGAATATTACTATAGCTAAGTTATACAATTCCATCAGAAGTATTAACCAAAAATGCAATTCTACGTATTGTTCTTTGATTAAATTATATAATAGCGAGGAATTGCTACAAAATTCATAAAAATATTCCAGAAATTATATTTACGAAATATTATGTTATTAAAGAGAAAAAATGAGGTCCTGATAGTAATATAACTTACGGATGTTATTAAAAATAATAGTTATAAATATATAAGGTGTGTGATTAAATGAATTCTTATGAATTAGTTGATAAATTAAATATATATTTGAGAAGTTTAGAAATGTAGTTATTTTAAAAAAAATGGAATCGGGGTTTGGACTTAATATAAATGGAATATTAAAAAATTAGTGAAAAATGTACGAATATTATATAATATTTTAATTAGAATTTATAATATTCTATATGTATTGATTATATGTATAATATTCTATTATAGGACGTGACGACAAAGTAGAGGATTGAGCAGTCCCTTGTGAAATCGAAGCATTTTGGAATTTAAGGTAAGTATAGCTAATTAGCTTTATATATATAATTATATGTTCAGTATTGTATATATATATTATATATATTGGTTTCTTAGATGTGATCATGAATTTGAATTTATATTTATATACATGGAATTTGTATATTGGTTGTTTATACATTTAGTTCTGGACTATTTATTGGTTTACCTTAATGTCGGTGGAATTGCTACTATATGTCGTATGTGCTTGTAATTAATGGACGTGAGAGTAGTATGATTCTGTGATCGTATAATTGATTATTGCATAAAATCGAATTGAAAAGTTATTACTAAGTAAGTAATTATTAAAGAAAATAGAATGATGATTGTGAATTGAAATTAAAGATGGTGGTTACCTAATTGGGGACATAGTCAATGGTTTACGATAATGTGATTGATGATGTAATATGAAAAATATATGAATTAAGCTAGGTACCGTGGCACGTAGGGTACCAGGGTATTCCAAGTAGCGGGGAATAGCCTGTGTTGTTAGCCACATACTAGAGTGGTGTGGGGATACCATACTTATTGTGATGTTCTGTGTTGATATTGCTACACAATAGAGTAGAGAGTGTGGGGATATCACACACAACTGGTATTCTATGCTGTATATCATATGACGTTGATGAGATGATGATGGTAAGCAATATCATTGACTAATGTACTCCGATTAGAGTAAGTAGAGCCTTAGTTAATAACCGATAACGTCAAATATTATATCGTGGATTGATGTACATTCGTGGGCATGCATATTCTTTATATCTGCTGTTGCTATTTGACGAATATTTATTAATTGATGTGATTGCATTATACGTGACTTGCAGCCTATGTATATATATATATATACGCTGGTTAACTATACTTATTGAGTAGGAAGTTCATTCCTTGCGACGTACTTTCAGGAGATAGGTTACACTGACTAGCCACATTGGACTTTGAGCCGTGCCATCATTCTTATTAGGTAGGCCAGCCGTGATATCTGAAGTTGGAGTTTTTGGTTGTTTGGTTGTTAAATATTCTAGTATTTTGTCGGGTATGTTTAAAATTGTGGTAATATTTTTCTTTAAGGTTATGTACATGAGGACATCTCGTGAGGGTAATAATAAACTTTTGGCGATGTCTAATATCTTTTATAATATTTATATATTATATTGATAAAGTAGAATATTTTATGTTACAAGTTGAAAAGAAAAGATTCTATTTTATAAGTAGAATATTTTATATATTTTATATTCTATTTTGTGGCATTGGTTTGAGAAAAGTGAGGTCGTCACACAGTTTATTCAATTTTTCATAATACGCAGAACTTGAAAGGTTTCTTTGTGAAATAGAGGTTATCTCTCTTTGAATTTGATAAATCATTGGCCCATTGCTCTTTCCAAAATGTGCTTTCAATTCCATCCATAACTCTCTAGCTGAATTCATATAGAGGAAGCTTTCAACAATTTCTTTGGAGATAGAATTTAAAATTCCGGAAGTAACTATACAATCGTTTCTGACCTATTGCTCATACTCGTCTCAATCTTCTTGTGGTTTTGGACTTTTGCCATTGATGAAACCTAGCTTCATTTTTTACCCTAAGGCTATTCATATGGACCTACTTCAAGAAAGATAGTTTTCCCATTCAGAAGCGAAGAAACTAAGCACATTCTAGGATTTTATGATATTTGCCGCTTCATCACTTTTGAGTCTTCTATCATCTTCTTTTGTTTATTTGGCTTTCCTTCTGATTCAGCCATGGATCCGATTTATGTTGTGGAACGTGCAGTTACAAAGAAATCAAGAAAGCTGAAGAACCATTAAAAAATGGCTCTAGTACCATGAAGAGAGCAAGAAAGCTGAAGAACCATTAAAAAATGGCTCTAGTACCATGAAGAGAGTTGGAAACAGAGCAAGAAATGAAAATCTGTAAATTCCATTAACACGAGTGAATGAAGGAAAGATTGCACTTTGTACCGCAACTGCATCAGCACTTAAATAGTTGCAAAGAAGCAGTTGAAAATCAATAACCAATTCAACGTCTAATACCTAACTTAACTGCTAAGAAGTTGTCTATCTAATAGTATGAAAAATGCTACCGTCATAAGAAAATCGTGAAACTAAATAGTTACTAATAAAAACGCTAGTGCTATTTATATGAATAGCAACTTTCAAAGATGTTGGTTAACAACTAGCAACCTCAATGTTCTTCCGCTCCAGTCTTCATAAACTTCATTAATGTTTGTCTTCAGAGTGGATTCCATATAAATTATTTATTTATGTTTAGATTCTTAATTTTATAATTTTGCTTATTTAATTAACAATTAAAATTGTTGTTGATGTGCATAGAAACAAGCTGACCCAAAGGAGGCCCAAGTGATCTAAAAAGAAGAAAGAAACGAGAGGTCTGTGACATCTGAAGAGGCCCAACAGGACCTGGCAAGCGCCATTGGCGGGTGCCCCCGGATAACAGATTGGCTAGCGGCTTTGGTGGATGCCCCTCAGAAAATGGATTGGCAAAGGGAGGAGGCTGAAGGCATCTCCCTACTTGAACCACGATGAAAGCCATATAAATATTTGGCCTAAAAGGCCCACCACATGGCATCCCACTCTCTTACATGGCATCTCATCAACCCTGAGATCAGCATCAACATTAGACCACTTCAGCCCTACAAAGACCCTCTTAGCAACTAAGACAGCCCAGGAAAAGGGAGGCGCCCCCAAACCTAAGACTCTTAAACATAGAAGGGACACCTCGCTAAATAGGAGTCCTCACACGAAAAGAGTCCTCCGCCAAACAAAGACGTGTTGTTGTGAGTTGATCAGTTGAAGATAAGACCAAATCAAGCCTTATCCATACGTATTTTGACCCTTTCATTCGAGGACAAAGGAGGTGTGCAAAGTCCCAGCAGAGGGGACGCCCCCTCTATATATAGGTGCAGTCCTCTAATAGGGACACCTTAAGTCCCTCAACAAGGACAACATAATTTGAAAAACCACTCTCTATTGTTGCTTTAGAATTCAAATTGCACTCTGATCACAATTTCCCCTACGAGTTTCTTCTCGATTTCTCATTATGAATTATTTTTATGATTATTTATTCCTAAATTCAAGACTAATTTGGGTTCCGAAATGCTAACTCCATTTTTACAGGTCCCATTTTCAGGATTTTCATTCGCTTCGGCCCAAGGTTTGAACATAATCCGTATCAATTGGACCCATGTGTTTTCTGAATGCACCATTGACGCCGTCTGTGGAAAACTTCAGTTAAAGACGTGAGTTACCATGGAAACCCCAACCATCCCGCAAGCAAATAAAAAGTTGTGGAGGCACATGGTAACAATCAGACTTTCCAAGTTATTGCAGGAACATCGTTAGCCCTTGTCAGTGGGGCAATGGTCCCAGGACCCCCAGACATGCTGACCTACTGACTGAGCCTCCATACCATAGAGCCTCCTTAGACACCTCCTCGGGGGCCTCCCCAGGACTCCTATGGACCATACAATGGATGATTACGGTGGCTATATGAGAGCAAAAGGCGACACTATCCCAGCCTACACAATAACTCCATTTGACGTGGATACACCTAAAGAAGGAAGTCGAAGGGTATCCCCTGTCCCTGCACCTCCAGTTGCAAAAAGCCAAGGACCCCCCTTGTTAATTCAGCAGGACGTCCCTCCTTAGTGGCTCGCACATCTGGAATACCTATAGAAAGGCCTCCAAGACGTCCAGTACCAAGTCGCGGGAACGCCCTCGGAGGAGCAGCAGGGTATCCCCTTTAGTGAAGAAATCATGGCAGAAGAACTCCCTCTCAACTGGACAGAGTGCAACCTGCCAGAGTACGGAGGAACCACGAATCCGCAGGAGCACCTCTACTACTTTGAGAATGTTGCCTTTCTCCACCATTACACCACTGGGGTTAAATGTCGTGTGTTTGTAACCACCTTCACACGGTGGTGAGATTAAGAGAGGTAAACCCAGGTTGTTTATTAACTATCAAGGTATAAACAAAATATTAAAATTTGACGGTTATTACATTCGTAGAAGAGAACACTTAATTGATTGCATCAAAGGAGCAAAAGTGTTTTCTAAATTCGATTGCAAATCTGATTTTTATCAGATTAAGATGGAGAGTGAATCAAAGAAATTTACTGCATTCTCCACACTACAAGCCTATCACGCCCCTGTTGGATGATCACAAGCCCAATCCTAAGTGACCCACTAAGCCCGTAGTAAGTTTATGGTCAATTTAGGGTGTGGCCCTGACTATTACAAAATAGTAACCCATTATCATTCTAATGGGCCTTCCTCTTTGTTCTTCTTCTGTCGTGAGCTCCGTCCAACGGGCCTAGGCCTTCCTCTCCTTGGAAGCTTACATTTATTAAAAATAAATGAACCTCACAATACTTACTACACCCATTACAGCTGAAATTGAAAACCCCAATCAAAAGTTGTAGGGTGTACAAAAGAAGGGAGAAAGCAAGCCTTATTATTTCAAGGCTAAAAAATGCAAGAAGGAATTAAAATAAAGAGGTGCTAGTTCTTCGAAGCAACCTTCTTTTGATCTCAATCTGTCCGCAGTCGAAGAAGCAGTCTATGAGCAAAGGCTGGAGAAAATAAAAAACCAAAAGAAAGCTTTAGCCGACCTGCTAGACCCTCTCATTAAGAGAGGATGCGAAAAAGGCCGCGAAGACGGCTTAATGGTTACGTTAGGCATAAGGGAAACCCAGCGACGTAGTGGGGGGGCGTAGTGTAGTTGAAATGGGGGGAGGCTCGATGTAATTGAGAATCGGTTCATCGTCTACAACAAAAGAAATATCAGATGAGCGACTCGAAAGCTCAGATGGATAGACTAGCCGTTTTTACCTCTTGTCGAAGCGTACCATGCTTTCGTAGCGCCGGGGACGTCGCTATCTCAGGTGGGGAGAATGTCAACGGCCGCCCGTACACCAGGCCCCCTTGACGCGCACTTCGGCCACTCAACCGTTCTACATGGCCGACCACTCAGCGTTCATCGACAGATGCTGGACAACCAATAGCCTTAGAGTCCTAGGAGTAGGCCTTTTATTGCTTTGTTACTGCTTTGTTATTTACTTTATGTTGTTTAGATTGCTCAAGGGGACGTTACGCCTCTTGAGGTGCAAATTTCAGGTTCTCTAGTGTCTAGTGTAGACAATAGGATTTAGTTTTTTAAGCCTATTATAGGGGGAAATGAGTTCAAGAAGCTTGGTTTAGTGACGTGTTAGAGTCCCACTCAAGGCGAACCCCTTGCTCTAGCATCGTTGATCATTGTATACGCACTTTTCAGTTCAATGCAATCTGGTTTTCTGAATTCGCGTGTGTAATTTACAATTTTGTGATTTGTTCCTCCCGACTCTGATATATTTCGGCGCGCTGCCTTAGTGCCGAGCAGAGGTGTGTGAAGATCGGCGGACGTAGTCAGCGGACTACTAGCCACAAGGTGCGCTTTGCGATAGGCGCCTTGTGAGAGGTGGTATCAGACCCTCGTTGCCGATATGGCGCCGAGGCGTACGACTGCTACTGCTGCGAACGCGTCGGGGCAAGATCCGGAAAGCCCCCGACACGTAGCTTCATCCAGCGAGAGAGCTAAGAACCCGGAGGACGGACACTCCCCATTGGCGGAATTGGAGGAGAAGGTCTCTTCCCTAGAATCTGAGATCACGGTGTTGAATTGAGAGTTGGACGAATGTCGGCACGTGATTCAGGAGATGGCTGGCGTCTTCGGAAACGACAGCATTGCCGATATGCAGCGTGACATGAAGCAAATGTCCATTCAGATTGGGTTGCTCCACCGTGCAGTGGGTAGCACGCCTATGGTTGCTCACGACCCTGGTGCTAGGCTTCGAATTCCAGAACCGAAGGCCTATAGCGGTGAGCCTGATGCGAAGGAGGTCGAGAACTTCCTCTTTGACATGGAACAGTACTTCCTTGTGGCAGACGTGCGGGACGAGGCAACGAAGGTGGCAAACTGCAACCATGTACCTGACTGGTGACGCAAAGCTGTGGTGGCATACCAAGTTTGCGGAGATCCAGGGCCATCAACTACAGCTCGATACGTGGGCTCTTCTACGGGAGATACGTGGGCTCTTCTACGGGAGGCGACCAGAGGCCCCACGCTCAGAATGGCTCACAGGGCGGTTCAGACAGGAACAAGCCCCAGGAGAACAGGCAGGGAGCACCCGAGAGGAGGAGAGGGTGTTTAATCTGCGATGGTCCGCATATGTATCGGGATTGCCCGAAGAGACAGATATTGAACGCATTGGCAACGACCTTTACCGACAAGGTGTCGTCCTCGAAGAGTGTGGAGCCATAAGCAGAGGCAGGTGGCGAGAATGACATGGAGGAGGATGAGGACAACTTGGGGGCCGTATCCCAATGGTGCAACACATTCTCTACGGTAGCGGCGAAGAGAGTTGTGCCACCCCTTGCGAAAAAGACCATCCCGGCTCTTACTGTGGAGCAGCCGGAAAAGAAAGAAGAAGAAGTTCAGCCCCAGATTCCTAGGAAGAAAGGGTTAATGTTTGTTGATGTGAAGATTCATGGCAAGCCGATTCGAGCCATGATCGACACTAGAGCCTCTCACAACTACCTTGCGAGCGCCGAAGTGGCGAGACTCGAGCTCGTGCTGGAGAAGGGAGTTGGGCGTGTGAAGGCGATCAACTCGGCTGCACAACCCATTGCCGGTGTAGCCAAGTCTGTGCTGATTAAGGTTGGTGCTTATGAGGGCAAGACCAATCTTTCTGTTGTGGCGATGGACGACTTCAAGCTTATCCTTGGGCTTGAATTTCTACGGGATACACGCACTGCTGTCCTACCTCATGCCGATTCATTGATGATGTTGGGAGCGAAGCCGTGTCATTCCTACCTTGGCCGGACGTACAGGAGAGAAGAACTTGTAGGCCATACAGTTTGAGAAGAGGTGCAAGCAGAGTGAAACATCCTACTTGAGCACTCTTTG
>NW_011628132.1:75124-80124 GCF_000512975.1 Sesamum indicum | reverse complement strand
GTTGCTGGTGCAGCTGTGCGTCCTCCACCGCCACCGGTATCTTTTGAGACATCTTCATTCCGCCCGATAGGTGTTCTTTCTCGGGATCAGGGAAGAAGGTGCTGAGGTTTTCGTCCAATGAAATTTCTCGATTATCCCTACCATTTCGTTATGCCTTGGTAGGGAAATTCTCGCATGGCTATCCATCCATGCAAAATCTTCGACGCTGGATGCTGGCCCAGGGATTTCGTGGGGATTTCTCTGTCGGGGCCATTAATGTCCGACATGTCTTCATCAAATTTGCATTGGAGGAGGATTATACTAAGCTTTGGATTAAATCTATTTGGTTTGTAGAAGGATTTCCTATGCGTGTCTTTAAATGGACACCCACATTTAATCCAAGGGAAGAGTCGCCTATTATTCCAGTGTGGGTTCGTTTGCCAGAGTTGCCGATCCAGTTTTTTGATCGGGAGGCATCGTTTAGCATTGCCCGTCTGTTGGGGACACCTCTTAGGACGGATGTATCTACAGCGACTTTGGTACGACCTAGTGTGCCACGGGTTTGCATTGAGATTAACTTACTTGAGCCACTACAGACGGAAATCGGGCTCGGGATTGGGACAAAAGTGATCATCCAGCCTGTAATTTACGAGTGACTGCCTAAGTATTGTGGGGCTTGCAAGCACTTAGGACATGATGAAGATGAGTGCTATGAGAAGCACAGATCAAAGGCCCCACCGGTTAGGCCTGCAAATAAAGATGATTCTCCGCCGCCTATCCCTGATCAGGAGGATCTTCGGGTGAAAAGGATGCATTGCGGCTCAAAAGAATTTGAGAGATTGCCGTAAAGGTAAGCGTGTGGCTTTTGATGATAGTGCGGCCCAGTCTCGCCTTGGGGCTAGTACTAGTTGCTCTAAGGAGGCGGAGGGTGAATTGCAGGAAGTTGCGCCTCAAAAAGACGAGTCCAAAACAGAGGTGGAAGAAGTGGTGCACTTGCCGAAAGATGAGGATGATGGGATGGCAAAAGATATTCATGTCACAAAAGTGGTTGACTCACACGCTACAATGACAGATGAGCGACATTCTAGGAATGGGAAGGAGACGGCGGTTCCGGAGGTACTGCCAAAGGTTCCTGAGTTGGGAGAGTCTGGTCCATTTGACGTGAGGCCAGACGATGAGCAGGAAGATACATGTGTTGAGCCAACATCCCAGACAGCGAGTTTGCCTTGCGAGTTGCCAGGTTGTGTGGTAAACACAGCAGATCACGAGTTGCCTAACTGTGCTGCAGTGACAGATGATGAGGCTTTAGGCCCAACGGGGGAGGGTGTTATTCAGATAGATGAGGAGGATGTCTCTAGGAGGTTGGCACGCCATCGGCGAGGTCGGTCCATGGGAGACTCACCTACAGATCATTCTACTTCGCTAGATCGTGGAAAGACAGTCTCCCCGCCTCGTAGGATCGTCACGAGGAGTACTATACGATCTACTCTCCCTTGATCGATGAAAGGATTATTTTGGAACGTTTGGGGAATTGGAAATGATCCTACACAGACGGTCTTGAATCGGGTCAGAAAACAACATCACCTTGATTTCTTGGCGATCATGGAGCCTATGATCTCCCTTGAGGGAAGGTTTATGGCGAGGCGGCTGGGGTTTAAGGAGGTGATTTCGAATTGTGTGAATCAAATATGGTTTTTCTGGGGACCGGAGGTACAGTGTCGGGTTTTGATCGATCATGAGTAGTTTCTACACCTCCACTTGGAATCAAATAAGTGGCCGAAACCGTTGTTCGTTACAGCGGTATCTGCTAAATATGATATGGTGGAGCGGCGAGATCTTTGGGCTGGCCTTCGGTTGATTTCGGTTGGCTCTTCGCCTTGGATTGTGGGAGGGGATTTCAATACTGTCCTCTGCCCAGAGGAACGGTCGGGGGGCGCTGCCCCGAGTGGTATCGTTTGATTTCCATACTGTCCTCTGCCCAGAGGAACGGTCGGGGGGCGCTGCCCCGAGTGGTATCGTTATGTCTGATTTCCATGACATGATTGCGGACTGTGCCCTTACAGATGCCGGTTATACTGGGAGCCCTTACACCTGGTATAGTCATCGGTGGCGACAACGTCTAGACCGGGTCCTCGTGACTGATAGTTGGATGGACATATTTTCGAAAACACAAGTTACTCATCTTGAGCTCTCCAAATCGGATCATCGTGGATTATTGGTTGTTGCAGAGACTATTGTGACGCAAAAGGTATCATCTTTTCGTTTTTCAACACATGTGGATCACGCATTCGGGATTTCTTGAGCTTGTTCGTCAGAATTGGCAATACCCAACGATCGGGAGTGGTATGGTTCGCCTTCAGCAGAAATTGACTCGCTTGAAGCACTGTCTGAAGGAATGGAATAGAACAGTCTTTGGGAATGTGTTTGATAGGGTTGCAGCGGCGGAGCGAGATCTCAAGGAGGCTGATGTGGCATATGATATTGAACCTTGTGATCGCATTTCTCGAGGTTGTTCGTCGGAATTGGCAATACCCAACGATCGGGAGTGGTATGGTTCGCCTTCAGCAGAAATTGACTCGCTTGAAGCACTGTCTGAAGGAATGGAATAGAACAGTCTTTGGGAATGTATTTGATAGGGTTGCAGCGGCGGAGCGAGATCTCAAGGAGGCTGATGTGGCATATGATATTGAACCTTGTGATCGCACGCTTGTGGAGCGGAGTCGGTGCTCGGCAGTGTTGGTTCGGGTGTTGACCCAAGAGGAGGCATTTTGGAAACAAAAGGCCGGGATCAAATGGGCTAAAGATGGGGAGCGAAACACGAGATACTTCCACTCTTTAGTTCAGAAGAGAAGGTTTCGTGGCACGATCTTTGAGATATAGCATGAGGGCGAGGTTTTAACTGATCCGGTAGAAATTAAGAGATCGACGGCTTCTTTCTTTGAGCAGCTCCTATCCGCAGAGCCAGCGTTTCCCGACGAGATGGATCGAGATTGCCTAGAGGATGGCCTGACAGATGAGGACAGGTGTTTCTTGTGTGCCATGCCGACGATGGCAGAGGTTCGGGAGGCAGTTTTTTGCATTGAGCCGGAGAGTGTTTCCAGGACCAGATGGATTTGGGCGATTTTCTATCATACCTGCTGGGATCTCGTCTCAGAGGATGTTTTCTGTGCAGTGTCTGAGTTTTTCCGTGGTATAGCTATGCCGAAGAGTTTCACAGCGACTACCATCTCTCTTATTCCAAAGACCGCCAGCCCAGTTTCTTGGAGTGAGTATCGGCCGATAAGTTTATGTAATGTTACGAATAAGATCTGCACGAAGTTGATGTCTATCAGACTTGGGCATGTCTTGCCGAAGGTGTTATCCCCATCCCAGAGTGGGTATGTTCCGGGACGATTGTTGAGTGATAATGTCCTTTTGGCACAAGAATTAGTTCACTCATTGGAGTCGCGCCGGTCGGAGGTGAATGTTATTTTTAAGCTTGATATGGCCAAGGCTTATGATCGGGTTAACTGGGAGTTCCTCTTTCAAGTCTTGCGACTAAAGGGCTTCCCGCAGCATTGGATTGACTTGGTGGTTAATGCTGTATCAAACTGTTGGTTCTCATTCCTAGTGAATGGAGAGCACGCTGGATTCTTTCATTTGACACGCGGCTTGCGGCGGGGGGATCCATTATCCCCGGTGTTATTTGTGCTTGCTGCTGATTACTTATCTCAGGGACTGAATAGGCTTTTTGTGGTGCACCCAACGATGTATTACCAATCACCGGGTCGGGTTCGGGTATCTCACCTAGCATATGCCGATGATATGATGATCTTTACTAACATCTGTAGGCAGCACATGGAATTGCTCCGTGATTTTCTCCACGCATATGAGCGAGTGTCCGGACAGCGGATAAATAGCGCAAAGAGTTCTTTTATTCTGAGCCGGCAGGTACCATCATCACAATTGCAAGAGGTACAATACGTTATGGGTTACCAGCTAAAATATCTCCCAGTCACATATTTGGGTGTCCCTCTATACAACGGTAATCGGAAGGCATGTTTATTTGATTCGCTCGTTTCCAGAATATGTGACATGCTACAGGGGTGGGCAATGACGAATCTATCCCATGGAGGGAGGCTAGCCTTGATTCGAAGTGTGTGGGCAATGACGAATCTATCCCATGGAGGGAGGCTAGCCTTGATTCGAAGTGTGTTGCAGGCTATGCCTTTGCATCTGCTTCAAGTAATCCATCCACCTAAATCTGTCTTGATAACCATTGAGCGCATATTCAATGGTTTTTTTGGGGCTCGTATAATGGCCGCCGGCATATTCATTAGTGTTCATGGGATAAGATGTGTAGACCAGTAGCAGAAGGTGGTTTGGGTATTCGGAGTTTGGCGGAGTATGTTAGGGCTTTTTCGATGAAGCTTTGGTGGTGATTTAGGCTTAAATCATCCTTGTGGTCGGAGTACTTACATGATCGCTATTGTAGGACTCTTCACCCTACTTATATGCCGTATAATCGCAATCATTCCTCTATTTGGAATCGGTTATGTCGGATCAGGGATGTGGCAGAACCTCTAATCTTCTGGACATTGGGCCAAGGCGCAGTATCTTTCTGGCATGATAATTGGTTTGGTGAGAAGCCTCTAGCACAACTCGTTCGAGGGGCCCCTGACACTATGGAGCCGGTATGTTATTATTGGCATGAGGGAGAATGGAATGTTCCCAAAATTTTCAGGATAGTCCCGCCACAGATCGCGCATATTATCTGCCGAATTCCTATTGCAGCGGGACAGAGGGATAAAATTGTGTGGACCGTGACGAGTAATGGGACGTTTTCCATAGCATCGGCCTGGGAGGCCATTCGAGTGGCGTCTCCTCAGCGGCAACTCTTTACAGATATATGGCAACGATCCTTGAGGCCAACGGTGTCCGTTCTTTTGTGGTGGCTTTTCCAGGATTGGATCCCAGTGGATGAACGCATGAAGCGAAAGGGCTTTAGTTTCGCATTGAAATGCCAATGTTACGAGGCAGAG
>NW_011628132.1:70946-71834 GCF_000512975.1 Sesamum indicum | reverse complement strand
GCCCACGGCGTGCCTCGGCAACTGCGCGCTCCCGGCGCTGGCCAGCGGGCTCCCCCTTCGACCCGTCTTGAAACACGGACCAAGGAGTCTGACATGTGTGCGAGTCAACGGGCGAGCAAACCCGAAAGGCGTAAGGAAGCTGACCGGCGCGATCGCCCCGAGGGGTGCAACGCCGACCGACCTTGATCTTCTGAGAAGGGTTCGAGTGAGCATACCTGTCGGGACCCGCATGATGGTGAACTATGCCTGAGCGGGGCGAAGCCAGAGGAAAGTCTGGTGGAGACCCGCAGCAATACTGACGTGCAAATCGTTCGTCTGGCTTCGTATAGGGGCGAAAGACTAATAGAACCGTCTAGTAGCTGGTTCCCTCCGAAGTTTCCCTTAGGATAGCTGGAGCTCGAGCGTGAGTTCTATCGGGTAAAGCCAATGATTAGAGGCATCGGGGGTGCAACGCCCTCGACCTATTCTCAAACTTTAAATAGGTAGGACGGCGCGGCTGCTCCGTTGAGCCGCGCCAGGGAATCCAGAGCTCCAAGTGGGCCATTTTTGGTAACCAGAACTGGCGATGCGGGATGAATCGGAAGCTGGGTTACGGTGCACAACTGCACGCAAACCTAGATCCCACAAAGGGTGTTGGTCGATTAAGACAGCAGGACGGTGGTCATGGAATTCGAAATCCGCTAAGAACTGTGTAACAACTCACCTACCGAATCAACTAGCCCCGAAAATGGATAGCGCTGAAGTGCGCGACCTATACCCAGCCGTCGGGGCAAGGGCCAGGCCCCGATGCGTAGGAGGGCGCAGCGGTCGCTGCAAAACCCTAGGCGCGAGCCCGGGCGCAAGCCCGGGCGGAGCGGCCGGCGGGGCGGGTATTGGGGGGAGTAGCAA
>NW_011628132.1:66721-68390 GCF_000512975.1 Sesamum indicum | reverse complement strand
GGCAGGGGTTTGCCCAGGTGTCACGGGCGGACTCTCTTGTCACGCAGCGGAATATATTTTTCGCCTGTGCGGCATCTCAGGTTTCACCCAGCCTTCGACCAGCCTTCGCACATCTTAGAGTTTACCGACTGTTCATCGCGTGTCTTCGACACTGAAGCTCGCTAGCACGACATCTGAACGCATCCCTGCGAGGCACCGCGTGCCCTTGCGCTCGCCTATCCAAAATGCCCATGTTCGTCGAGGCACTCGGCACGGTCACCTTAGCGTCTCTTCGCGGCCGGCCCCGACTAGCTAGTCTGCCGCCATGCGTCTCGCCCGCAATCTCGGAACCCGCCAATGCATCCTTCAATGGCAAGGAGCATCCCCGCTCCGCCTCGGCATTACGGCGCTCCGCATGCTCCCGTAACGCCCGTCTCATGTCCAACGCACACTCGGGGCATCCTCGGCGCACGCCTTCATCGTGGCCGTCTTCTTTGCCTCGCCCGAGTAGGACCGCATCTTAAGTCCGAGGCCCACATGATATGCCGACATCCTGCCTTGATCCCGCATGGCATGCCCGACATGCCTTCTTGCCTTTCGGTGTGGCTACGTAATTTGCCCACAATGCGGCATCGCCCCACGACGGCTCATCTTAGCCAACGGACCCCCATGGATGGCTAGAACCTGATAGCGCGTGCCATGAGTTGGATCACGAGGTCTTGGAGTGCTTGCCTCGATCACCCATTCGCACGAGAGGTTGGATCACGAGGTCTTGGAGTGCTTGCCTCGATCACCCATTCGCACGAGAGGTGTTGCCCCAAATATCTCACAGCCCGCGGAGCAACCTTGCTCGTCGCATGGAACCTCTCGGTCGTTCTGTGCCCAACGTAGGCCGTGCTGGCCCTACGTCGCCCGTCCAGTTCCCATGCCTTTCGGGGACTCTAAACACTCCTTTGAGATGCCTTGAGCCGGCCCTTGGAGGCCCCCAACATGCCCCCAAGAGATGCTCATTTAGTACCAACCCGGCCCTTGGAGGCCCCCAACATGCCCCCAAGAGATGCTCATTTAGTGCCGACGTTGCCTACCGCCACTGCTGTCGTGCACGGGGAGGGCCGACTGGAGCTCACCGCATCATACCCCCCTTTATAATAGGCTTAAAAAAGTTTTTCCTATTTCCATCAGTACACATTGAAAGGGGTTAAGAAGCGCACTTTTTTCGCATCTCCCTCAACCGACGTCCAAATCACATGCCGCTTGAGCCGTAGCGTAGCCTACGACTTCTACATCATAAACCTTGATTAATTGCCCTCGCAACATTCTGAAACTACAGTCTCGCCACTGCACTGGGCAGACTCTGAAGATCATCGTCGTTTCCTACACAAACGTAACCGTCTACCTCTGAAACATCTTGGAGTTGTTCCCAGCACTCCAAGGATCTCGCCATAGAAACAGTTTTGCAAATCTCCAAAGATAAAGCACTCTGCTTCACACATTTCTCTCCTGCTCGCGCGCAGGGTGGCGCCTGATCGTCGCCCTTATATCTCCTTGCCCAAACGTCCTCGGAAGGACTTCATACTTGGCGGATAGCATCCCCACACATCAAGGAAGTTCCCATACGAACAGTTTTGCAATCCCCAATCGGTAAGAGTCTCTGCTCGAAGGCCATTTGCGCACCTGCGTGCCGGCCGGC
>NW_011628132.1:65355-65854 GCF_000512975.1 Sesamum indicum | reverse complement strand
GCTTCCGTCCGCCTGCACGCGCGCACGTCGGCAAGGCCTGCCTGCCCCGTCTGCTGCCGTCGGCCTGTGGGCGCTGGGGCGTCTGCTGTCGTCCAGCACTGCTCTCGTGGCAGTCGCCTTCCATCACGCCGTTTTTCAAAAACCTTTGCAACACTCATCCCAATGATGACATTAGAATGTAAAGACATCTTGCCCACGGCTTATTTGTCAGGTCTCGAAACATCCCGAAGCTTGTTTGTCCGATTTTGATGATTGCGGGAAGACAATTGACAGGGTGTTCCCGAAAAACATCGATGTTGCTCCATCTGATAACTCGCATGGAAGTGCTCATGAAGACGCAAATATTTCAGATGCAAATACGTGCATAAAAAGTTAAAATATTATTCCACATATTTCTCTCACTTGTCCAATGAGTCTTCATATTTTTCCCATTTTTTGCTTTTATTTATTATTTTTTTAATAATTAAAATAATTAAATAAATATTTTCATAACTCAAAA
>NW_011628132.1:44234-60687 GCF_000512975.1 Sesamum indicum | reverse complement strand
AGGGTGAGAGCCCGTCGTGCCCGGACCCTGCCGCACCACGAGGCGCTGTTGGCGAGTCGGGTTGTTTGGGAATGCAGCCCCAATCGGGCGGTAAATTCCGTCTAAGGCTAAATACGGGCGAGAGACCGATAGCAAACAAGTACCGCGAGGGAAAGATGAAAAGGACTTTGAAAAGAGAGTCAAAGAGTGCTTGAAATTGTCGGGAGGGAAGCGGATGGGGCCCGGTGATGCGCCCCGGTCGGATGTGGAACGGCGAGAGCCGGTCCGCCGATCAGCTCGGGGCGCAGACCAGCGCGGATTGAGGTGGCGGCCAAAAATAGCAACCGCTGATGTAAGGAATAATACATACCCACAGCTATAAATCAGTCCACAAGATAATATTTGATGCTATCGTTTATTATCTAAGTGCCGCACTTACTCTAATTGGAGTACATCAGTCAATGGTTTTTTTTCCGACCATCATCATCTCAGTCAATATCATATCATATACAACACAGGATACCCATTGTATTTGATATCTCCACACTCTCTATCACAAATGTAGCAATATCAACACATAAAATCACAACAAATATGGCATCCCACATCACCCCTATGTGTAGCTAACAACACAGGTACTCCCCACAACCCGAAATACCCAGGTAGCCTACGTGCAATGGTAACTAGCTTAATTTATTTTTCTTTTCATATCACATGATCAACCACATCACCAATCACATTATCGTAAATCATTGACTATGTCCCCAACTAGGTAAGCACCATATTTTATTATAATTCATGACAGCAATATCACTAACTTCATCATTCTATTATGTATAATAATTACTCTCTTAGTAATAATTCCCCAATTGGAATTTATGCAACAATCAATTATATAATTACATAATCATACATCTCACGTCCATACATTACAATCACATGTAACACATAGTAACAATTCCACCGGTATAAAGGTAATCCAACAAATAGTCGACAACTAAATATATAAACAACCAATATACAAAATCCACGTATATAAATATAAATCCAAGTTCATGATCAAATACAAAAAATTAAAATATATAATATATATGATACTACACATATTATATACATAAATCCAATTAGCTATACTTACCTCAAATCCCAAATTGCTTCAATTAACATAAAGGATTGCTCAACCCTCTATTTTATCGTCACGTCATATAATGGAATATTATACGTATAATCATTATATATAGAGTATCATAAATAATAGATAAAATATTATATAATTTTCGTATATTTTCCACCAATTTTTTAATATTTCACTTACATAAAAGTCCAAACCTCTGTTCCATTTTTGTTTAGATATTTACACTTTCTACGCTTACGAAGTATATATTTAATTTATCAACTAAGTCATAAGAATTCATTTAATCAAACCCCTTATATATTTGTAACTATCATTTTTAATATCATCCCTAAATTAGAATATCATTAAAAACCTCCATTTTTTCTCTTTAATAACATAATATTTCTTAAATATGATTTTTGGTACATTTCTATGTATTTTCTATCAATTCATCGCTTGAATATAATTTAATTAAAATACAATACATAGAATTACGTATTTGATTAATCACTTCGATGAAATTGTGTAAATTAACTATAGTAATATTTAAATCTAATAAATCTAACAATTTAGTTTTCCACCTATATTATTTTTATATCTAATTTGATATTTAATGCCATATTAATTTAAATATCCAAACTCGAAAAATGTTCCAGTTACATAGTACATTGCTCAATATAAATAATATTTAATAGGTAGACTAATTAAATAATATAATTATATAAATTAATAATAATTAAAATCAAAATAGGCTTACCTGTTTTGTCCGCATCAGTGTGTGTAATGTGTGATTAGTATGTAAATTTACTTTCTTATACACACATAAATATAATATATATATATATATATATATGTGTGTGTATATTGAAATGGGAAAAGCAAAGGGGTGAGGGGGGTGGCCACGTATTGCTCCTCCTTTTCTTTAATTTTTTAGTTTTTTTATAATTCTCATTACGTTTTATCGAATTTATTAGTTAATAAAATTTTCTCCCAAATATTATAATAAGGTCCAATTTACTCCATTCAAATTTTAATATATTCTAATCTTAGCAGATAATTACCAATTTGTCTCTCAATAAGGTCCAATTTAATATTATAATAAGGTCCAATTTAATTTTTTTAATAATTACCAATTTGTCTCTCAATTATTTACAAAAATCTGTGGACATCACATAAAAAGTGGCAGTTTTGCAGGTTGAGGTTGATGAGGATCCTATTGAAGCTGCAAGGGTGACCAAGATGGAAAAACTGAGGTACTATCCGAATGCTTATCTAGTTTATGATCATGTTTTTGGTGTAGCGCGTTTCCCTTTTAGTTCACTTGGTGAAACTTTAGTAATGCTTATGGTACAATAGAAAAAAGAAGAAGACTAAGACAATAATTGAGCGATTGGGATTGGGCTTACAAATGGGACCCATCCAATATGTGCTAATTTTTTACTTTTATTTGCTAAAGCTGCTTGTATTTAGTGGTTCCTCTAATTGATGTAGCTCTCCAATCCTAAGGGAATAACTGTAGAGGAATACAATGAGTTCTACAAGAAAATATTTAATGAATACTTGGAAATTCTTGCCTCTTCACACTTTACAACTGAGGTTATTGAAGTTACTTATTGCTGGGACAACTCTGTTTAATATCCACTCTGTGAGCTCCATGCTTTATTGGATACGTCTACTTGTTGATATACTTTTGGATTTACTTAGTTACATACATTACGTGCAACCTTCTAATCTAATAATTTTCCTCTTGTTGCGGTAGGTAGCACTTATTACTAAATTTCCTTTTATGGTGTAGTTTTTACTAAGAAAATTGCAAATCGAGGATATGAATGCTTTGGCTATGACACAACTATGAAAATCACAAGAGTCAAAAGGATGAAAGAAAGGTATTTTTTAATTTTTCTGGACGAAATTTTATATGTTACAACACTATGAAATAAACTCCTAGAATGACAATAATTCAAATTTTGAGGAACTCAAGGAAGTTCTTCCATTTGTTGGGATGACACAGGACTTGTTCTAATCCAATTTTCCCATCAACAGGCGTTGCTTAAGAGAATAAGGTTTTATATGAATGTTCATTTTCATGTCTACTTGAGGAACTAATTTGTGGATGCCATGCTTAACTTAAGAGGATAACTTATGAGTAACGGTTAACTTTCATTTTTATCTTAGTAGGATGAGTTTGTGGATATAGGTATTAGGTGTGTGTTTACTAAGACAAATTGTAAAGACCCATGCCAATTTCATGTTTAGTTGCTTTCGAAATTCTTCATAAATTTTTTTATACAGTATATTGGTTTTTTAACTAAAGTCATATATTTATGTTCTTCTTAGTAGCTTCTTCTCAAGTAAGAACACAAGTTTTACTTAATCAATAAAAATAAAACTGAATATTATTTGATGTACAGTTCTTCATACATGTTTTTAATAATCATAATGCACGTGTCATGTCTACTATCACAACATTAAGTGACATGTATTCTTTTTCGTATATCAGTAATGTAGAATATATTTTATACATCAGACCATCATATGTTATATAATGCAGTTGATCCTGCCTCAACCAACCTATACTTTAATCATGAGAATTGATGTTCTCTAAATAAATGAGCACTCTTTGCATATTGAACTTAAAGGATTATTCGGTGATCAAAAAGTTGTTTGGACGTCTTTCTATGTGTGTGCAATATCTTTTGTTTCTTGCATATGGAGAAATTAATTAATATTCTCTTCATATGGGTGAAGGAAACTTATTAAGAGGTCGGGAAGGGGGAACAACACTGGTAGGTAAGAGAAATTAAGCTAGTTAAGCATAAAAGGCAATGAATCTATTGAAAATTTTGTTTTATTTTCTCTTACTCCTTAGATTCTCCATGAAACTCATTGCGCTATGGGCTAACATGATATCATATATTGATGTCAACTAATTCGGCGGGTTGTTAGTCTTCCAATTAAGAAATAGGTGGTATATGGACCGATACATAAAAGGGTTAGCATGGGAGACCAAATTTTCAAGCGAAGGCATTAAGAATTACCCCTGGAAAAGTTTTATTTAAGTAAGCATCTTGCTAATCCTAACTTTCTCATGTGCTTGCGATATGTGTTATTAAAATTTTTCACTGAATTTTATTTTTGATAGCATTGTGTTGCTTGTCAGCATTCTCAGTCGTTGCAGATTTAAAAAATCTGCTACAGCAAGTGAAATTTTGTAGCATTCGTGGAAATCACATCTTTGTGTTTTGAATGCGTGATGTTTAATTTAGTTTTGATCCAAAATTGATTCCTTTTGCAGAACAAAATCAATTTTCAGTAGCAGAATGAGCACTAAAATATGCAGTTGAATTCTCTTATTGCATTAAAATTATGAGAAATTTTTCTTCCTGCTAATTTCTTTGCTGCATACGTTTTTGCTGCAGCAACCATTTTATAAATAATATGTTGTCTGACTCCTTTACTATTCTTTCAGATTACAAGAATAAATTTTTTGAAAATGTGCTGGGAGACAAGTTTAAGTGAGTTAGAAGAAACTAAAAAAAGCAAGATCCACACAGAAAAAAAGAAAGCAACAGCAAAAGAAGAGAGATCTGGAAAAAAAAAAAGAAAAGCAAGATATAAAAATAAGAAAGAAAGCAAGAAAAACAACAATAAGAAAAGCAAAATCTGCAAAGAAAAAAAAAGATTTCAATATCCACTACTTCGACAGGAGTATGGAGATCAAATGTTTGCTCCTGGCAAAAGAAGAGTAGAAAACAACTATTATGATATGTGCAATGTACTTGTTGTGGAAGTTTGCTCATTTTTCTGTTTACCTTTTTCAATTTCTAAAATATGTGTATTAGAGGAAGAGTGTATGAATAGCCTGTAATTGGATAGGTTGTAGGGTGACACTAAGGTGATAAGTGTTGAATTTTTTTAAGAAAGCAATGAGGTTGTATCCTTTTGTCAAAAATCGAGGGTAATGTTACCCCCTTTTGCAAGCGTCCAAAAGTTTTAAAATATTTTCCACTCAAAATAAATACATAGAATATTCTTAATTTTCTAATCTGATAATTTTTCTCTTTCTTTGGCAGATACCACTTTTCACAAAATTTTCTTTCGAGGTGTCATTCTTACTAAGAAAATTGAAATCGAGGATATAAATGCTTTGGTAGTCGTACAACTACAAAAATCAAAGGAGTCAAAGGGATGAAAGAAAGGCATTTCTTAAGTTTTCTGGATGGAATTCTATATGATACAACAGTATGTAATAAACTCTTGGGAATGACAATAATTTGGATTTTTCCGAACTCAAGGAAGTCGTTCCATCTGTTTGGACGGCACAATACTTGCCTTGATCCAATTTTCCCATCAACAAGCCTATTTCAAACGAATAAGGTTGTAGTTGAACATGTATGGTCCTATCTACTTGAGGAACTAAATTGTGGATGTCAAGCTTAGCTTAAGGGGATAAGTTGTGAGTAAATGTGAATCTTACTGGGATGAGGTTGTCGATTGGCATTATGTGTGCATTTAATTTAGGTGATAGGAGCGATTGTGAAGCTTAACACATGCATATAATTCATCAAATGTTCATATTTATATTCTCTGTGGGAAGTTAGCCGCCTCTTGGACTTTTGTCGTGAATAGCTTATATAGCGACAAGGGTGTGTTTCTTCAGCAGCTTATCAAACATGTCTTTCAATCTACATGATATTCATATTCCAATCTTTCAATTTTGCAATATGTTGTACATTGCAAGAAGTCTGTACTATATGTTGATATTGCACCAGGTGAGGTATGAGGGCAGTGTCTGAAAAGCATGCATGGTTATCAAATGCCCCTGTAAAGTGGATTTTGGTTGGGAGAGAGAAGAAAAATAAAAAATTAGATTTAGTTCATTTCATGGGATGAGAATTTTCACCCTTGAGGAAAGAAAAAAATGCGATCATCCATGAATTATTACTCCAATTTTATTTTTTTTACTACTTTATTATTGTCTTTCTATTGTTATATCCATTCATTATTTGATCTTAGTTACCAACTTTTATATAATTTTCTTTTGTTATCTTTGATGACACTTAACTATTTGCTGAAGGTAATGAATATCAGTGGCAATATAAATTTTGTTATACATGTTATTTTCTCTTACATGCCTATTGCTCATGGATCTCGACATTCTAAGAAAACATCCCATCTGCATGTTGAGCACTATTTATGTCATCCCTACCATGCTTGCGCCTTCTTAACGTTTTTACTAACTTCCGAAAAGCTTGATCTTGGTCAATAGCAATGCAAGTGATGCCTTGGACAAGCCAGGTTCCTTCATGTTACTCCCCAACTTTTGACAGATGTCGTTGATCTTGACACCCGCATCCAGGCTGACAAAGACAATAGAATTACTAAAATTACACCAGTTGTATGAGCTTTAAGCTCTGGCTTCATCTTTAGTGATTTCCTTCCTAATGTTGAATCATTTTTTCTATAGAGATACTAGGATTGCATGACTCTACAGGAACTTGTTGATTGTCTTGGTACTATTGCACAAAGTGGAGCTGCAAAGTTTTTAAAATCATTGAAGATGAGTAATCCCTTTGGGGATACTAACAACTTATGGTTTCTGTCTATTCACAGTCATAACTATAATTCACCTTTCTATTTTGTTGTTTGACAAGAAAGCAAGGATGCGGGTGCTTACAACGAATTAAGTGGTTAGTTTGGAGCGGGTTTCTATTTAGCTTTTCTTATTTTGGAATGGGTATGTACGGGTTTAGATTCTCCTAATCTAATACCCCCTCTAGAGCTGAATCTTACATCCCCACCTCCACTGTCACCCTCAAAGAAATTATTTGGTTTTTTCTGTTGGCATGTTAGGCTTATTCATTTTTAGTATGAAATGTTGAGGTTTCAACAAAGAGCTCTAAATCTAATAAACAATATGTATAGGAAGGAGAAGCCAACTCTAGTTCCTTTAGCATGATGACAAAGGACACGCACATCCAGAACGAATTCAGAAGCTTGTTAAAAACTATTTACTTGTTTGTTGCCTTCCCAATTTATAGATGGTAAGAGAAGGCATAAACTAATAAGGTAAGCATTCACAATCTCTTCTGATATTGGTTTGACCTTGCACATACTATTTTTGCTCTATTGCTCCTCTCTAGTAAAAAAGAAGAGTTTGCGCATAGATGAAATTCAGTTACCCTTACATATTGGTCAACTGGTGTAAATATATGGGGATCATAGAGACAAATTTAACATTTTCATTTCATGCTCTTGGTGTGATGATTGAGTAAATCTTTTTCCTAATGATAGATGAGGTCGGTGGGAGAAACATTGAAAAAGAGTACTTTTAAGAGCTTACAATTGAATATTGAGTGGGTAACTTTAATCAAGCTTTATGAACACTATTATGAAATGATCCTAATAGTTATGTATTACTAGTGCATAAGAAAGATTAAGTTGGTTTAAAACAAAGGCAATGATTCTTGTTAGAAATGTATGATTATTTTTCCATTACGCGTTAGATTCTCTTTGAAACACAATGCTTTATTGGCTAACATGATACCATATAATGAAAATGACTAATTTAGCAGGTTGTTAGTCTTCCAAGGTGGTATGTGGTGCGTTAGATAAATGGATAACACGGAGACCAAATTTTCGTTAATTGTGTTAGCAAATGCAATAAGAATTCCCAGGAAGACGGGCCAATAGAAAAGTATTATTCAAGTATGAGCTTTGCACATTTTAATTTTCTCTTGTGGTTGTGATATGTGAATGAATTTTGTTTCTGAATTGTGCTTGTGATACAAAATTATTTGTTATTTTTGTACACACTAAAAGCATAGTCTATTTAATATCGGTACTTTAGTTTAAAAAATATAATTGTTATTTATTACTTTTCTTTGATGTATGATATGTACGTATATATTTTCCTATTTATATACAACACATGAATGCGTACTTGATACATGAAAATGGGGTTGGGGTTGGGGTTACTGGATAGAGATTGTATTTGGGTTTATTGGAGGTTCATAATAAACTTTTTTGTAGACAATTTTAAATAAAAAAATTTCATTGATCTAAACTAACCTTATAATGTATAATTACTTATGTTTATTACCTTCTATTATTCGTATCATATAGTACATAAAATCAATGCCATTGTATGTCTCTATCTCTCTTTCCATAGTCTCCTAATTTCTAAGCTATTTACTAATATGCGAATATACCCCTATTTATACTGTAGTTATTAATCGATTTAGTTAATTCATAATTATTTATGTATTTAGAGGGATGTGGTTAAATATTTCTATGTAATATCCTTTAACCTGCAAAAAATTTCTTGCAGTTACGTGCAATTGAAGGGATGTGATTGTTTTAAGGATTTTCAACGCCTCAATATGTTTGAAAGGTGAAAATTCCATTCATGTTCTTTCATTCCTCTTATATATATATATATATATATATTATTTATCAAGGATCAACCCTTCCAATTAATTCTCTCTGTTAATATACTCAAATATAATTACTTTTTGGACAAGATAATTATCTCTAGATAATTCTCTCTATTAATAGACTTTTATTCATGCGCTGTCAATACATTTGATAAGTTTTGAGTATTTTACTAAAAGAATTTTTTGGTTATATATGGGCATAAGCTGCTCCGGTTGCAATTATTGACTTCATTTTTTATTTATTTGCATATATGAGGGAAAAACATGAACTTGATCTATAAATATGGTCTACAACGTTATGTAGGAAATTTTAGCTTCTACTCTACTATGTGAAATCTTTTTCTCAAGTTCATGTGCCCAGAAATTTGGACAGTGCTTGCTACAAATAGGTCATGGTACTACGACTATGATTTTTTAATCAGATATATGCCTGCAATCTGTAAATAATTATGTACCCTTCTAAAAATTGAAGCGAAACTTCAATTAAGTTTAAAGACATAACAAAATGAAATAGGCAGGATGGCATTTATTTTTATCCTTGTTCTGATATTACTGATACTGAGAAATATTAGAGGTTGGATCGGATCTATTCGGAAAATTTATTTATTGTTAATTTGCTATATATACATCTGCATTTATTAAATGTATGGTTTGGTATAGTTGTTCCTCATTTTTCACGTTTAATTATAATCTTAAATATTTAATAGATTTAATAATCACTTAACTATTTTCTTTTAGTATTATGCCAATATATAATGTAGTTATCCTTTTTATTAATAATTAATCCAACTTATATGGTACTACAAATTATTTAAAATTATTGATAGTTTATAATATTATTTTAATTTATATGACCATTTATATAGATAAATTAATTTTGCCTATTTTATTCTCGTTAGCGACTTACCATCTATTAGTTAGTTAAAGTGAGAGTGGTTGAAAGGACTAACAAGTTTTATAATATCCCTCTCTCTCTCAGTTTCTCTCTCTATTTTTTTTTTGAAAAATTGTAATCTTCATAAATGTGTAAAATTATAATACAACAACGCTCTTATGTAGGCACTATCCTCAATAGGCCAAAGAATATGCCATTGTCTGTAGTGGCCAACTTTTCCGTAGTGGCCAACTTTTCCAAGATCGCTAGCCATAATATAAACATATGTCGAGGGATCTTCAAAGAACCCGAAAGTAGCAAAGTCCAACCCACTTTCAGTCCAGGCGGCATCATAAGGCGATAAATGTCCTGGGTCGTAAGACTGCTCCTAGGGAATCTCCATGCTATGTGGTCATCACCTCTAAATATTTGGGGTAACATGAGTGTAATCTCTAAATACTCTCTATCCGTGATCATTGGCCAGTACCACTGGCCATCATGTATAACCGAGCACAATAGAATAGAAGCATCCAATCCCATGGTGATAGGCCCCAGCGGAAATTTATTTATGAGAGGTCCCAAGTGATGCCAAGGGTCCTTCCACAAGTAGAAGGTACTACCATCACCAATTCGATATTCTAATACTGAACGCAACCAATGTCGTAGGCGCAGAAGTTTTCTCCATCCCCATGGTCCTCACTGCTCCGATATGGTCCAAATAGATGTATCTCGTAGGCGCTCATGAAACAGCCAATCCACCCATATGGAAGTTCTCTCACACCTTATGACTTCATAAAGCTTCTTACACATCAGTGCACGATTGAGTGTACCGACGACTCTGAGCCCTTGACCTCCCTCGTCCTTAGGCTTGCATACTTCCTTCCATGCTACTTTGGCATATCCACTGTTGCCCATACCTTTCCACAAAAAACTTCTCAGACATTTCTCGATTTCTTTGATGACCCCCTTTGGGAGTATGAAAGCAGAGCCCCAATACACACTCAATGCCATAAGAACAGATTTAATGATTTTCACCCTCCCCGTATACGAGAGTGCCAAGCCATCCCAACCATTAATACGTTCATCAATCTTACTAAGTAGTGGTTGGTAATCAGAAATAGTTAATCTAGAGGACAATAAAGGGAGTCCCAAATACCTCATCGGGAGATGACCCTCTTGGAATCCCAACTCGTCTAGGATTTCCTCCTTCACACCCTGGGCTGATCGTGATATAATGACATGGTTGTTGTCAAGATTGAGTCATAGTCCGGACCATGAGGCAAAGCGATCCATCCCATCTTTTAGCAAGCTGATCGACTCAATGTTTGCCCGGCAAAATAGTAATAGGTCATCCGCAAATCCCAACTGAAAAACCCGTGAAGTTTCACATTTCCAATGGAATGTGAATCTCATATCCTGCTCAATTAGTTGCTAGAATCCCATATGCAGTACCTCTATCACAAGCACGAAGAGGTATGGTGATAAAGGATCCCCCTGTCTAAGTCCTCTAGCACCCGTAAAGAACCCATGTGGTTTCCTATTCATACCAACGGAGAATAAGGCTGAAGTGACACACTCCATGATCCACCCATTAAATGCCTCTGGGAAACCGAAAAGCTGTAAAACCACGTATAAGAAGTCCCACTCAACAGTATCATAGGCCTTCCGAATATCCACTTTCAATGCATATCTCGGTGGCGACCGTGTTAGACTATAGCCCCCAAACAATTCTTGTGCTAACATAATATTATCTCCTATACTCCGTCTAGGAACAAAAGTACTCTGGCAAGGGCTAATTATTTTATCCAAGAGGCTCAGTCTTTGGACAATGAGTTTTGCAATAATTTTATACAGCAAATTGCAACATGAAATAGGTCTAAAATCACTAACAGTCATCGGGGAATGTACCTTGGGAATAAGTGCCGGAAGTGTACAATTGATTTGTTTAAGTAGCTTTCCCGTGAAAAAAAAATCTAGTACCACATTTGTCACCTCCTGCCCCACTACTGACCAAGCTGCTTTGTAGAACCGGATGAGTATCCATCCGGTCCCGGAGCTTTGTCCTCATCAATATCAAATATGGCATTTAACATCATCAACACTGAAGGGCTGCACAAGCTGGGCGCGCTCCTCATCCTCCAATATATGCCGTGCCCAAGGTCTGAGGAACCGTAGATCCATCACCTGTTTGCGCCTATCACCTCCTAACAAGAATTGATAGTAGGAGACAAATTCCTGAGTCACTGCATTTGGTTCCTTGTGTGTGATTCCATGTGCATCCATAATTTGTACTATCCTTCGACCCGTCCGACGCTGGGCAATCTTGCGAAAGAAAACCTGAGAGCACTGGTCACCACCCTTCATCCATTGAATTTTTGCCCGCTGCTGTAACATAATTTGTTCGAGTTTTGCTGCTTTGGCATAAACAAGCCAATAACAACGCTCTAGGAAAAGAAATAGTTCATCCTCACGATCTGAACTAACCAAGTTTTGGGCCGCGTCTAGATATCCCTTTGCCAACTCCACATTATGCGATAAATTCCCTTTCTTCCTCCTTTGCTCCCAAAAGACAGGCTTTAATGCTTTAAGTTTCCTTGTGACCGAGAACATGGGGGCACCTACTATCTCATGCTGCCAAATACTCTGTACAGCAGGTATAAATTCCGGTGAACGTGTGAGATAATTGTCAAATTAGAACATTCCTCCGAACTGTTGCTGATTGTCCCCGTGTATCACCATAGGCGAGTGATCCGATGGTCGGGGGGTGAGGCATATATAGAGAGTCGCCGGGAACCTCGTTGTCCACGTATCATTCATTAGCATTCTATCAAGGCGCTTCCACAGATTTCGTGGATCAGTGCTCCTGTTATGCCATGTATACCATTCTCCCTGCATAGGTTATAGCAATACGGCGGAATTCTGGATACAAGAATTAAATTCCTCCATCGCTAACCTGATATCGCCAGATGTGCCACACACCTCACTCTCGTCCCTGACCGCATTGAAATCTCCTCCCACCAACCACGGGATATCCACACATTGTGGTGCTAAGGATTCTAGAGCAATCCATAGGTTCCTTCTATCAAGGGCATCATTAGCACGGTAAGATCAATAGATTCATGTAAAGCTTTAACAGTGACCCGACAGTGTATAAACTGGGGATCCACATCGATAATATTAACATCCACATAATTCTCATCCCAAGCAATCCATATACGGTTACCAATAGCAACAGGATCCATGAACCATTTCCAGTGAGGCATCAAACAGGTCTAAATACACATAATATTATGTAAGCGAGTACGAGTTTCTAAGAGACCAATAAATGTAACCTGAACTCAACAATAAGATCTTTTACAATTAGCTGATGGTCTCGTTTGTTCAGGCCACGAACATTCCAAATTGCTGCATTCAACATGGTTCACCGGCTATGGGGCTGCTATGCTCAGGACCCCCAGACAATTTATCTGTATCATCGAGCATATGTAGAGCATCAAATGAATTATATACTACAATCGCCTTACCCTTCTCCTCTCGACTAGGGCCTGCATTCATTTTAGGAGTGGTATGTCCTTCTCTCTGCTTATCCGCTTCTCGATTTGGTGTTGGTCTACTCATCCCCCGATCATCCAGTTGTGGCGGTTCCAATGGTCCTATTTTATGAATGTAAAATCATCCAGTTGTGGCGGTTCGGATCGTCCTGTTTTAGGAATGTAAACAGATACGGGTGGGTTGACAGCTTTGGGTGGCTTGGTGTGCACACAATTCTTGGCCGAATGGCCTAATGTCATACAACTGGTACATTTGGGTGGGACCCATTCATACTCCACATCAATTTTACACGGTGATTCGCCTCCTTCCTCATCAGGTGTCATGATGATAATACGTTTAGGAAGTTTGGAGCTCACATCCAGCATGACACATACACGAGCGAAGTCCAGTCTCGTGCATGCTCTCGTAATCACGTACGGATATAGAGGTTTGCCAATACCACTTGCCACGGTGCTTAGGCCCTCCTCTGTCCACAATTCAACCGGTAAATGTCTCAATTGAATCCATACCGGAACTTACGTATACTTTAGTTTCCGCATCACCATCCCTGGTTCCCATTTCTGAACAACCATGGTCCACCTTCAATTACCTCTTCCATATATGCAGCTGTTTTAAATTGGAAGAAGAAATATCCGTTCGTCGTTGCCTTGACCTCCTCTAAGCCAGACCAAACTGAAAAGTCAAATTCTTTGACATCATAAAAATATGGCCTTTTTCCTAGAAAATACCTGACTGCAGTAGTTTTTCATTTAATAGAATCATTACGAATAGATTCCATTGTAGGTCGCACTACTACTTCCCCATTTTGTATAGTAGACGGGATATATGAGAGTGTCTTTCGCGAGGAATTATTGAAACCATCGACAATTTTGTCGTTAACAATAGAATTCAAACACGATTGCAATGGAACGTTGCCAACAAATATACCGGTTGGAGCAGTTACCTTGAATTTTCGGTTTTGTTCAACTGTCACATCAGCAAGACCCGTGTTCATCTCATTAATATGCGAAACTCTATTAGCGCCCATTTCCACATCCCCACCACTGCCACATCATTCCCAACTCGTGCCATGTTATATTTCATGAACTCCACGTCCCATTTTACTACTGCCAAATCAGCAGCCATATTTGCTGCCACATCAGCAGCCATATCCTGTATTTCTGCTACCAAATGATCCAAATCAGTAGCCATATCTGCTACCAAATCAGCCGCCATGTCCCGTTTTGCTGCTGCACAATCAGTAGCCAGTTCATCAAGAAACGCTTCATCATTCGTAACCGCTGCCACATCATCGACAGCAGCTTCGTCAACCTCATGCGTTCCCACGTCAGCAGTACGTTCAGTAGTATCCAACCGCCCAACAACAATCATCAGAATCCGATCACCTGCAGTCTGATTGGAAATTGTAGTTTCCTGCAAACTGTTCATCTTCCCGATTGGGTTCTCCTTTTTCCCCTCCCTATTAACCATCGGTGTAGCAGGTCGCGCCATAACAGTCGAAAAACAGCGCCTCAAAGCTTCTTCTCCAAAGCGCGCAGCCCACTTGTGTTTGAGTTCTCTAAGAGCCTCCATCGATTGCAAGTCGCCAGAATCAATAACTGTGTGAGCAAGTTTCAAAATCTCCGAAAAGTTGAACGATATGGATTCAAGTTCTACCCTATCCGTGAAGGATGAGCAATCATTGTCACCGGCCAAATCTACAATCGTGACCTGATTCACGTCTATCGCCGGGTTCGATCCACTCTCTAGCAGCCTCAAATCGTTTGAAAGAATAGCACGAATTCTCTCATCGTCGTAGCCCCCATCATCGCCGATGTCATCGTCACCGGCCGGAGTGCCTCCATCATCGCCGGTTGTTGGAGTGGATGTGTGAGAGAGAGAAGGAATAGAATTGTGAGAGTCCATGGTTTGACGGAAAACGTGGTTGTCTACCCACGCAGTTTGGCAGAGCAGTTACGAACTTCTCTTTCTCACAGATGGCGTAGCAACCCATAATTTAGGTTGTTTTTTTTGGGTTGTTTTTTTGGGGTTGGGGGGTAGCTTTCAAAGGTCGGTTTTCTTGTTCTCTCTCTGGCCTCTGCGCCTACATAATATGTAGTTATGAATAACGGATAGAACTGACCACCTCTCTCTCTATTACAATAGTGATATTCTATGGTATTTATGTAATTAACACTATTTATGCTAATTTGTTGTGAAATTTATTAAAATTATCATTCTAGTTTTTTGCACAGTGTAGTTATCTCTAATTAAAATTATAACTTAAAAAAATTAATTTATTACTTATAAAAATAAAATTTCTGTAATTTTTATTTAAAAAAAATAGATTTGATTTGTTATAAAATATTAGTTGTCATAATTACTTGTTTATCTTTTATTATCATATTAGATAATTTTATTTTATGGTGCGATTATTAATTGATTTTTGTTAATTATTATCATTCCCTATTTTTCCATCTATATTTGTAATGATTACTTCTTATATTCATTTTCTTATGACCAACTATTTAAGTTATTTACTATTTGATGCGTGCAAAAATAGCAGAGATCCAATAGATTTGGACTGTTATTCAAGACTTGGACCAAAGCGTTTATGAATCTAAAGAAAAAGGACCTGTATAAAAACATATTAGCACTCCGACACCCAAATCAGTATTAGATTTGAGGTGAAATAAAACTAGAATGAAAATAAATGCAATAGGTAATCGAGATATGTTGATTTAATCGGAAGAAAAACACGATAGTTCATGATAGAATGCTTGAAAAGATGCTTAGAGAGTTCGGGACCCGTCCCAATTTAGGGGACCAAACCTATATACATAGGTGAGTGCCCTTGCCTGATAGGGGTTTATCCCTCTTACCCATTTTTCATGGAGATGGGTTGGGGTAGCTGCATTAATAGTAAATTATCCCTATCTGCAGGTAGATGCCATCAATGGGAGTCTCCTTTTGTCTGGGGAGACCCCTCGCTTGTTGGGAATCTTTAATCAGGGAGCCTTGGCCTCCAGGGGAACCTTCCTTACAAAGACATCGTTCTAAGGCTAACGTGGCTCGAGGTGGCAGCTGACTGGTAGGCCAGTCACATCCAACAAGGGAAAATGAGGTCAGGTTTGTGGGCCTTTCGGTCCGATCGTACTTGTTGGGCCATGACCATAGTTTGAATTTGTGGTGCCTTGAACCTCCATTCTCCTCCTTGGCCTACCATGTCCTTTGGGCTGCTGAAGTTAGTATATTCAAAGTTAAGCGTTGTAGGCCCTCTTACCTCCATAGTCTATGTCTCTTTAGGTGTGTACAATGTGTAACAGTTTGGTAACAATATGTAGAAAATGACTTCAGTTTCAACAGAAATGGGGGTGGGAAAGAACAGAGAAAGATGAGATGAGAAAGAACAAAATTTCATTAATCAAAATAAGATGCCCCTTCCTTACAACCCAGTTCGTCTTTAAACAACAAAAATCCCGGGCGCGCGCGCGCAGGCCGGCACTGTCCGCACAGGCG
>NW_011628132.1:28977-43877 GCF_000512975.1 Sesamum indicum | reverse complement strand
TTCCGATCTCTAGTAGCCCGTTGCCTGCGAACATGGAGGCGTCAAGGGCGGCCGGCGACGGCTTGCACCCCCGACCGTCGGCTCCCGGTGGCACCCACACAGGGCGGGTGTGGTCGTCGTCGTCGTCTGTTGCCCGCGACCCCGAGATCAGTAGCACGTGGCTGGGGAAGGGTCGGGAAACCCGGCATGCAAGGCTCCCGCACGGGAGCTGGGGTATGCTTTTGGGTGCGCTTGCTAGTAGCCCGTCGCCTGCGAAAGTGGAGGCGTCGCACAGGCAAGTCGGTCCGGTCCCTAGGTTTTTGCTCCTCGGTTCTCAACTCGTGCTTCGTCCCGAATCTTCGTGCCTACCGGGGCATGCTTGGGCGTGCTTGCTGCCGTTCGCCTGCCGCGACGCTCGAATGCGTCGTGGGACGGCGGGCGTTGGCTTGTGTGCTCGGGCATTGCATACGTAATGGGCGCGTGAGTGGTGATTGGCATGTGTGGGCATGTTGGATCCCTGCTCGGGCAGCGACAACATCCCCCGCAAGCCGCTTCAGTCGTCGGCCCAAGCGCGCTCCTGCCTTGGCCGCGGTCGGTTTCCTGTGCTGCATACCCATCGCGAAGGCATTCCATTGTCCCGAACGTCCCGTTTTCGCCCTGCGCTGCACCCCTCGGGGCCGCGGCGCGGGGTGGCCCTCAAGGCGCCCGCTGTGTCCCACGTCCCGCGCACGGCCGCACGTGCCCGGGTCGTTGGCCCATTGCGTCGTCGCCCGATCTCTCGGATGCGGAACACACGGCCGGTACGAGGACCTCGGCCTCTGTTTACCCCGAAAGCAAGCATTCTGCGCTTCGTGCGAACGACGCCCGCCACCGTTTTGGGCTCGTCCCATGCGGGCGGCGGAGTCGGTGAGGAATGCTACCTGGTTGATCCTGCCAGTAGTCATATGCTTGTCTCAAAGATTAAGCCATGCATGTGTAAGTATGAACTAATTCAGACTGTGAAACTGCGAATGGCTCATTAAATGAGTTATAGTTTGTTTGATGGTACCTGCTACTCGGATAACCGTAGTAATTTTAGAGCTAATACGTGCAACAAACCCCGACTTTTGGAAGGGATGCATTTATTAGATAAAAGGTCGACACGGGCTCCGCCTGTTGCTGCGATGATTCATGATAACTCGACGGATCGCACGGCCCTCGTGCCGGCGATGCAGCATTCAAATTTCTGCCCTATCAAATTTCGATGGTAGGATAATGGCCTACTATGGTGGTGACGGGTGATGGAGAATTAGGGTCGGAGAGGGAGCCTCAAAAACGGCTACCAATCCTGACACACTGTCACAGGCTTGCTAGTCTTCAATGCAGCGGAATGTCATTCTCATATAATTTTGGCCTGCGCGGCCACAAAGGTGCGAACCCACCTTCGTCCGGCCTTTCCAAACATCAGAGTTTCGCGACAGTCCATGTGCTCGCTGAGGCTCTCTGCATCCGTGCCTTTGCGTCTCACACATCATCTCGGAACCTGTCGACACATTGCCCAAAGGCAAGGAGCATCCTCGCTCCGCTTCGGCATTACGGTACGCTTGCGCACGCAACGGCCATCTCTTGTCCAACACACTAGGTACATCCTAGGCGCTCCCTCATCACGGCCGCCTTCCATGTCTCGCCCGAGTAGGACAACATCATAAGTCCGAGGCCCAATCGATATGTCGATACCTTGCCGTTCTCCCGTACGGCGTGCCCGACATGCCTTCTTGCCTTTTGGCTTTGGCTTACTGTGCGATGTCGTCCCACGACCGGCTATTCTTAGCTAACGGACCCCCATGGACGGCTTGAACTCGATAGCGCATTCCATGAGTTGGATCACGAGGTCTTTGAATGCTTGCCTCGATCACCCAATCGCTCGAGAGGCGCTGCCTCAGATAACCGCAACCCGCGGGTCAACCTAGCACACCACACGGAGCCTCTCAGCACAATCGGCGCCCAACGTTGGCCATCCTGGCCCTACGCTGCCCGTCGGGTCTCATGCTACTGCCGTCGTGCACAGGGAGGACCGGCTGATGCTCACCGTATCATGTCCCCCTTATAATAGGCTTAAGAAAATAATCTCTTTTCCCAAGAGTAGCACACTGAAAGGGCCGAGGAGTGCACTTTTTCAGCATATCCAAGGCTAGAGCACTCTGTTCCCACATCAAAAGTACTCTGTTCCGCACATTAGCTTCTACTCGTGCCTAAGGTTGCGCTCCATCGTCGCTTCATGCTGGCGTACATCAACCCAAGTTGCCTGCACGACGTCCCGTGCTGGCCTACATCAACCCGATTGCCCGCACGTCATCCACAGGTAATAGCCGACCTGTGAGATCCTCACCCACTCGATCTGTTGACGTCCTCGTCAACACAAACACGAATGATTAAAGTGTATGCAGTGTCCAATACTCCCCAAGTATCCCGCGACACCAGACTGCTCCTGCTCTTTCGAGCGCTCCAGTCGTGAAGTGCCTCTTCTGCACAACACGAGTCATCGTCCACTGCGTGCTGGCCGACATCCCCTAGTCGTCCACACGTCGTCCACAAGAAACTCACCCACTCGATCTGTTGACATCCTAGTCAACACATACACAAGGATTGAGGTGTATGCGGTGGCCAATACTCTCTAAGTATCTCGCGACACCAGACCGACCTCCTGCTCCCTTGAGCACTCCAATCGTGAAGTGTCTCTTCTACACAACACGAGATCTCCTCAAGGCGACGCTAAGCTGCTCCTCCACAAAACATAGTGTCTCTGATACATTCAATCAACACTAAACATGAACGGAAGTCTGCGCCTATCACTGCATCTCTTCCTATGGTGTCGGATAGCTCGCAAACAAACAGTGCCTTTATACACTCGCTTGATCGCCTCAAGATGGAAGTTTGTGTACTATGTCTACAGTCACTTGAAATATAGTCGGAAGTCTGTGCCTGGCTCTACACTCTCATCCAGACTCTCTCAACTGTACTCCAAGTCTTATCAAGTGCGCCTCTCAAATCCCCAATGCTCCTCAAGACAGTGCCTCAATACACCCGAATTGATCTGGAACGAAGGAAGTGTGGAGTCTGTAATACGGAAGTGTGGAATCTCGGCAGCATCACACTTCACACTCTCTCCCCACTCGATGTGTTGCCGTCCTAGGAAAACACACAGATTCGCCTCTGCGGTATACTACACTCAAACACTTGCAAACACCCCATAGGCTATCTGCCCGATTGTCGGAATCACAACACTCGTGAACTGGAAAGGGTTATCACTCAACCCCGCACCGATTGGGGCCACTTACCCACAATCCGGCATACGACCAAGCTTTCGTAGCTTGACCATAAAACACGGGCCACCTGCCCGACTGTCGGAACAACCCCACACGTGAACCGAACAGCTTTCAAAAGGGTTGCCACCCAACCCACCACGAAAATGGAACTGCCTGTCCCAAGTCTGGCTGACGACCAAGCTTTCCTAGCTTGACCGCAAAACACAATCTCGTTGCCTCGTCCCGAGCGCTTGACTTCAACTACAAGAATAGGATCTCTGAATCCCTGTCCGGCAGCAACTCCAAACGCCAGTCTCGTATCGGTCCGATCACAAACAAGAATGGGATGTACAACTCCCGTCTCGACTTGCACTAACAAGGTTGGGGTCTCCCGCTCCCCATCTCGGTAGTAACATCACGTCGAATCTGGCCATCGCGAAAGTAAAACTCAGATTCCGCCCGGCAACACCATGCCGCTCATGATGCCAATGGAGCCTGCTGCTCACGGCATCGATGAAGCCTGCTGCTCCCATCGTGCTCAAACTCGTGCTCCTGATGAGCACTCAACACACAGCTTAGTGGGTTGCTCCCACTCAAGCTCCGGACAAATTGTCTTTCTCACATAGCGGATGTCTATGCTCCTTAGTTCTTGAAGCGTGTCGTCACCCCTAACGCACCCTCATCTACCACAATAGCATTTCATCCCATAACTCTACTCTGCCACACATACGCCTTGCACTGACAACCGTCCATAAAGGGGTCTCGACATCCACTCCTCGCAACCCCAAGGGTGGCTTGTTCCACGCACCTCATGTGCAACTGTGCTTCGGCTCATGAATATTCAGCACATCCTTCTCCACAAGAAGGTTCTTCAGACTGAGAAGATGGCCCAACATTCCGTTCCTCTCAGCTCACGGTGGTATCTCGCCTACAAAACGGCTTTGTCGAGTAGACCGCCTCTTGACTTGCGGCGTTCTGCACACATGGTTGCTACCTCTACTTCACAAACATGGCTCTTGCAGTCCATCTGACTCATCGGCATGTCCCCCTCTCACTTAGGGAAGCCAAGTGAATTCTGAAGTCCAAATATCAATCTGCCGAAAAGAAATTTCTGCACTATGGTTGACAGCTCGCCCATACATCTGTGGCTCTCACTCACCTACCAACCAACAACAACGAAGTTGGACCGTAGCCGCTTGCTCTCATAGGACTCTAACCAACACCCTCTTAGAGGTAGACGTCCCCCAAAATCATCCCGTCGCACACCGGTCTGATCTTGTCTCAACTGATGGTCTCTACGGATTCGAACTCGCCTGTACCTCAGACGTAGAGCTTTTATCCCATTCGTCGACTGGAATGTCTCGTCTTCCAGGTTTGCAATACACGTCGTCCCGTGAAGGCAACGAGGCTCTGATACCACCTGTCACAGTATCAGAGCTGATATTCCATTTGTCGACTGGAGGGTCCCGTCCTCCAAGTTCGCAACACACCTCGTCCCGTGAAGGCAACGAGGCTCTGATACCAACTGTCACAGGCCTGCTAGTCTTCAACGCAGTGGAATGTCATTCTCATATAATTTTGGCCTGTGCGGCCACAAAGGTGCGAACCCACCTTCGTCCGGCCTTTGCACACATCAGAGTTTCGCGACAGTCCATGTGCTCGCTGAGGCTCTCTGCATCCGTGCCTTTGCGTCTCGCACATCATCTCGAAACCTGTCGACATATTGCCCAAAGGTAAGGAGCATCCTCGCTCCGCTTCGGCATTACGGCACTACGCTAGCGCACGCAACGCCCATCTCTTATCCAACACACTCGGTACATCCTAGGTGCTCGCCCTCATCATGGCCGCCTTCCATGTCTCGCCCGAGTAGGACAGTATCATAAGTCCGAGTCCCAATCGATATGCCGACACCTTGCCGTTCTCCCGTACGGCGTGCCCGACATGCCTTCTTGCCTTTCGGCTTTGGCTTACTGTGCGGCGTCGTCCCACGACCGCCTATTCTTAGCCAACGGACCCCCATGGACGGCTAGAACTCGATAGCGTATTCCATGTGTTGGATCACGAGGTCTTTGAATGCTTGCCTCGATCACCCAATCACTCGAGAGGCGCTGCCTCAGATAACTCGCAGCCCAAGGGGCAACCTAGCACACCACACGGAGCCTCTCGGCACAATCGGCGCCCAACGTAGACCATCTTGGCCCTACGCTGCCCGTCGGGTCTCCCAGCCCTTCGGGGACTCTAGCGCTCCGCTCACGAGCTGCCTAGAGCCGGCTCTTGAAGGCCCCCATCATGCCCCGAAGAGATGCTCACTTTGTGCAGACGTCGTCTCATGCTACTGCCGTCGAGCACGGGGAGGACCGGTTGATGCTCACCGTATCATGTCCCCCTTATAATAGGCTTAAGAAAATAAACTCTTTTCCCAAGAGTAGCACACTAAAAGGGCCGAGGAGTGCAATTTTTTAGCATCTCCAAGGCTAGAGCACTCTGTTCCCGCATCAAAGCACTCTGTTCCGCACATTAGCTTCTACTCGTGCCTAAGGTTGCGCTCCATCGTCGCTTCATGCTGGCCTACATCAACCCAAGTTGCCCGCATGACGTCACGTGCTGGCCTACATCAACCCGATTGCCCGCACGTCATCCACAAGTAATAGCCAACCTGTGAGACACGGGGAGGTAGTGACAATAAATAACAATATCGGGCTCTACGAGTCTGATAATTGGAATGAGTACAATCTAAATCCCTTAACGAGTACAATCTAAAAATGGCAAAAATCTCTCTATTTTTCGCACACACACACACAGTGCATTAATTGCTGCCGCTGCAACGCCGCCGCCGTCCGGCCGCCGGAATTTTTCTTCCGGCCGCCACCTTGCTCACCGTCAGAAGACCGTCGTCACTGTGCCACGCGTGTGCCTGCCGGAGAATTGACGCGCCCTAGGTCTGTGAACGAAGTTGATGCTGTTTTTTTCGCACTGTTTTTTTATGGGAACTTCTGAAGTCGATTCCGCCTCCCATCCGACTAATTTCTTGCTACCACTTATATCAATCGATTCCTCATCACATGGGGAAAATTTCCCATCATACAATTTGAATTTTCATTGAAGATTGAGACTGGGCTTAAGAGTTAAGTGTTGCGAGTTTTCTGCGATTTCTGCGCAGGTTGGGAAGAATTATTTCTGCGATTTTTTCTCTGAATTTCGTGGGATATTGCTGATTTTGGTTTGGTAGTTTATTGATTTTGGTTTGGAGGATTTTGGTTTTGCCCATTCATCGGACTCTCTGCGAAATTAGTCGGATTTTTTCGCTGTTTCTGCATATTCATCGCTCTTGCTGAATCTCGCTGGTTCTGCTGATTCTGTGGCTGAATTTAGATGCTGTTGCTGTTGAATTTTTGTGGCTAGATCTTTTGTTGATCCTCGTTGATTATTTCATCGGTTTTTCTATGAATTTCGTCGGAATTTCTGGGTTTTTTCATCGGATTTTTCACTACTTTCTTGCTGTGAAGTGTTGTTGTTTTTTCGCTGCTGAAGATTGCTGTGAATTGCTGATATCATTTGCTGCTGAATATTTTGGATTTCAACTGCTGCTGCTGTAATTTTGATGTGAATTACTGTTCGCTGCTGCTGCAAATTCTGCTGTTCATCGTCGGATTTCTGCAGTTGCTGTTTTTGGCTGCGAATTCCTGTTTTTGCTGTTGCTGTTCACTGCGCTTTGGCTGATTTTAGCTGCTGTTTGTTCGTCGTTTCTGACTGCTGTTAGTTCGTCGGATTTCTGGGAATTTTATGCTGTTGTTTTGCTGCAAGTTGCTCGTCACTGCTGCTGCAAATTCTGCTGCACTGCTCTGCGAATTCTGCTGCGTTGTTCTGTAATTTCTGGTGCTGTTTTGCTGCGAATTGCTCTTCGTCGGAGTCTTTGTCGGATTTCGCAGATTTCTTGCTATTTTTTGCTGCAGTTGATTGTTGATTGCTGGTGCTGTTTTGCTGCGAATTCTGCTGCACTGCTGCTGCGAATTCTGCTGCACTGCTCTGCGAATTCTGCTGCGTTGTTTTGCATTGATTTCTGGTGCTGTTATTGCGTTTTCGTCGGATTTCGCAGATTTCTTGCTGTGTTTTGCGATTGATTGATTGATTGTTGTGAATTGCTGCGATATTGATTGTTGTGAATTGCTGAATTTCGTCGGATTTCTGTGACTTTCTGCTGCGCGGTTCACAGATTTGTTGCTGAATTTTTGCATCTCTTGTTTGGTTGTTGATTCACGGAGTTTGGACTGTTGCCGAAGCTTCACCGGAGGTCTGATTGGGAGGTTGTTGGGTAGTATGTTTGCCACAGCAGGGGGCTCATCGCCCCCGGTGCGGTCTTATCGCGATGCGGTTGCCGGTGCAGCTGTGCGTCCACCGCCGCCATCGGTATCTTTTGAGATATCTTCATTTCGCCCGATGGGTGTTTTGTCTCGTGATCAGGGAATGAAGGTGCTGAGATTTTCGTCTGAGGAAATATCTCGATTATCCCTACCTTTTCGTTATGCCTTGGTAGGGAAATTTTCGCATGGCTATCCATCCATGCAAAATCTTCGACGCTGGATGATGGCTTGGGGATTTCGTGCGGATTTCTCTGTAGGGGCCATTAATGTTCGACATGTTTTCATAAAATTTGCTCTAGAGGAGGATTATACTAAGCTTTGGATCAAATCTATCTGGTTTGTGGAAGGATTTCCCATGCGTGTCTTTAAATGGACACCTACGTTTAATCCAAGGGAAGAATCGCCTATTGTTTCGGTATGGATTCGTTTGCCGGAGTTGCCGATCTAGTTCTTTGATCGGGAGGCATTGTTTAGCATTGGCCGTCTATTGGGGACGCCACTTAGGACGGATGTTTCTACAGCGACTCTGGTGCGGCCTAGTGTGGCGCGGGTCTGTGTTGAGATTAACTTACTTGAGCCGCTACAGACGAAAAATGGGCTTGGGATTGGGACAGAAGTGATCATCCAGCCTGTGATTTACGAATGTCTTCCTAAGTATTGTGGGGCTTGCAAGCACTTAGGACATGATGAAGATGAGTGCTATGAGAAGCACAAATCAAAGGTCCCACGAGTTAGGCCTGCAAATAGGGATGATCCTCCACCACCTATTCCTGATCAGGAGGATCTTCGGGTGAAACTGGATGCGCAGCGGGCGCAAAAGAAATTGAGAGATTGCCGTAAAGAAAAGCATGTGGTTTTTGATGATGGTGCAGCCCGATCGCGCCTTGGGGCTAGTACTAGTGGCTCTAAGGGGGCGGAGGGTGAATCGCATGAAGTTGCATCTCATAAAGATGTGTCCAAAACAGTGGTGGAAGAAGTGGTGCACTTAACGAAAGATGAGGGTGATGGAAAAGTGAAACCTGGTCATGTCAAAGAATCAGTCGTCGAACACCATTCTAGGAATGAGAAGGAGACAGCGGTTCCCGTGGTACATCCGATGGTTCCTGAGTTGGGAGAGTCTGGTGGTCCATCTGACACGAGGACTGAAGATGAGCAGGTAGAAACAGGTGTTGTGCCAGCATCGCAGACAGCAAGGTGTGAGCTTACAGGATGTGTGGTTAATATAGAGAATCAGGAGTTGCCTAACTGTGCTGCAGTTATCGATGATGTGGTTTTGGGGCCGACGGGGGAGGATGCACATCAGGTGGATGAGGAGGATGTCTCTAGGAGGTTGGCGCGCCATCGGCGAGGTCGGTCCATGGGAGACACGTCTACAGAATGCACATCAGGTGGATGAGGAGGATGTCTCTAGGAGGTTGGCGCGCCATCGGCGAGGTCGGTCCATGGGAGACACGTCTACAGACCATTCTGCTTCGCCAGATCGGCGAAAGGCAGTCTCCCTGCCCCGTAGGATTGTCACGAGGAGTATTATACGATCTACTCTCCCTTGATAGATGAAAGGATTATTTTTGAATGTTCGGGGAATTGGAAATGATCCTACGCAGAGGGTCTTGAATCGAGTCAGAAAACAACATCATCTGGATTTCTTGGCTATCATGGAGCCTATGATCTCCCTTGAGGGAAGGTTTATGGTGAGGCGGCTGGGATTTCATGAGGTTATTTCAAATTGTGTGAATCAGATATGGTTTTTCTGGGGTCCGGAGGTACGGTGTCAGGTTTTATTAGATCATGAGCAGTTTCTGCACCTCCGTTTGGAATCTAATAAGTGGCCGAAACCGTTTTTTGTTACAGTAGTATATACTAAATGCGATGTGGTGGAGCGACGGGATCTTTGGGATGGCCTTCGATTGATTTCGATCGGCTCTTCGCGTTGGATTGTGGGAGGGGATTTTAATACTGTCCTCTGTCCAGAGGAACGGTCGGGGGGCGCTGCCCCGAATGGAATCGCAATGTCGGATTTTCATGAGACTATTGCAGACTGTGCCCTTATAGACGCTGGTTATACTGGGAGCCCTTACACCTGGTATAGTCGTCAATTGCGACAACGTCTAGATCGGGTCCTAGTAACTGATAGCAGGATGGACGTATTCCCAAAAAGACAAGTTACTCATCTAGAGCTCTCCAAATCGGATCATCGTGGATAATAGGTTATTGCAGAGACTATTATGACGCAAAAGGCATCATCTTTTCGGTTTCAGCACATGTGGATCACACACCCGGGATTTCTTGAGGTTGTTCGTGGGAATTGGCAATACCCGACGATCGGGAGTGGTATGACTCGCCTTCAGCAAAAACTAACTTGTTTGAAGCACTGTCTGAAGGAATGGAACAAAACAGTATTTGGGAATGTGTTTGATAGGGTTGCAGAGGCGGAGCGAGATCTCAAGGAGGCTGATGAAGCATATGATCTTGATCCTTGTGATCGCACGCTTGTGGAGCGAAATCGGTGCTCGGCTGTGTTGGTTCGGGTGTTGACTCAAGAGGAGGCCTTCTGGAAACAAAAGGCCGGAATCAAATGGGCTAAAGATGGGGAACGAAACACGAGATATTTCCACTGTTTAGTGAAGAAGAGGAGGTTTCATGGTACGATCTTTGAGATACAACATGAGGGGGAGGTTTTAACTGATCCAATAGCAATTAAGAGATCGGCGGCTTCTTTCTTTGAGGAGCTCTTATCTGCAGAGTCAGTGTTTCCAGATGAGATGGATCAGGACTGCTTAGAGGATGGCCTAACAGATGAGGATAGATGTTTCTTGTGTGCCATGCCAACGATGGCAGAGGTTCGGGAGGCTGTTTTCAGTATTGAGCCAGAGAGTGCTGCAGGACCAGATGGATTTGGGGCGATTTTCTATCATACCTGCTGGGATCTCGTTTCAGAGGATGTTTTTAGTGCAGTATCTGAGTTTTTCCGTGGCATAGCGATGCCGAAGAGTTTCACAGCTACTACCATCTCCCTTATACTTAAGACTGGCAGCCCAGCTTCTAGGAGTGAGTACCGACCGATAAGTTTGTGTAATGTTACGAATAAGATCTGCACAAAGTTGATGTCCATCAGACTTGGGCATGTCCTACCGAAGGTAATATCTCCGTCCCAGAGTGGGTTTGTCCCGGGACGATTGTTGAGTGATAATGTTCTTTTGGCGCAAGAATTAATTCACTCATTGGAGTCTCATCGACCGGAGGCGAATGTTATCTTTAAGCTTGATATGGCCAAAGCATATGATCGAGGTAATTGGGAGTTCCTCTTTCAAGTCTTGCGGCTAAAGGGTTTCCCGCAGTGCTGGGTTGACTTGGTGGCTAATGTTGTCTCTAACTGTTGGCTCTTGGTATTAGTGAATGGAGAGCATGCTGGATTCTTTCATTCGACACGAGGCTTGCGGCAGGGGGATCCGCTATCCCCGGCGTTATTCGTGCTTGCTGCTGATTACTTATCTCAGGGGCTGGATCGACTTTTTGCGGCGCACCCAATGATGTATTACCAATCACCGGGTCGGGTTCGGGTATCCCACCTAGCATATGCGGATGATATGATGATCTTTACTAACATCTGCAGGCAGTACATGGCATTGCTCCGTGATTTTCTCCATACATATGAGCGAGTGTCGGGACAACGGATAAATAGTGAAAAGAGTTCTTTTGTTCTGAGCCGGCAGGTGTTGTCGTCACAGTTGCAAGAGGTACAACACGTTATGGGTTACCAGTTGAAATATCTCCCAGTCACATACTTGGGAGTCCCTCTGTACAGGGGCAATCGGAAGGTATGTCTATTTGATTCGCTCATCTCCAAGTTACGTGACATGCTACAGGGGTGGGCGATGACGAATCTATCCCACGAAGGGAGGCTGGCCTTGATTCGAAGTGTGTTGCAGGCTATGCCTTTACATCTACTTCAAGTAATTCACCTACCTAAATCTGTATTGATAACCATTGAGCGCATATTCAATGGTTTCTTTTGAGGCTCGTATAATGGCCGTCGGCATATCCATTGGTCTTCATGGGATAAGATGTGTAGCCCAGTAGCAGAAGGTGGTTTGGATGTTCGGAGTATGTTCGGGCTTTTTCCATGAAGCTTTGGTGGCGATTTAGGCAGAAATCATCCTTATGGTCGGAGTTCTTGCATGACCGATATTGTAGGACCCATCATCCTACTCATGTGCCGTATAATCGCAATCATTCCTCTATTTGGCATCGTCTGTGTCGCATCAGGGATGTGGTGGAACCTCTAATATTCTGGACTTTGGGCCAGGGTGCAGTCTCTTTTTGGCATGATAATTGGTTTGGTGAAAAGCCTTTAGCCCAACTAGTTCATGGGGCCCCTGACACTATGGAGCCGGTATGCTATTATTGACATGAGGGAGAATGGAATGTCCCCAGGATCTTCAGGATAGTCCCGCCACAGATTGCACATGTTATCTGCCAAATTCCTATTGCAGTGAGCGGGACAAAATTGTGTGGACCGCGGCGAGTAATGGGACGTTTTCCACGACATCGGCATGGGAGGCCATTCGAGTCGTATCTCCTCGGCGGCAACTTTTTACAGATATATGGCACCGTTCTTTGCGGCCATTCGTGTCTGTCTTCTTATGTGGGCTTTTCCAGGATTAGATCCCGGTGGATGAACGCATGAAGCGAAAGGGATTTAGTTTCCCATCAAAATGCCAATGTTGTGATGCAGAGGAGAGCATCTCTCATTTGTTTGTTGAAGGGGCAGTAGTTCGAGATGTGGCTGCACTTTGCTAACGTCTTTGGGCTTCAACTTTGTGAAACGGGGAACCTGCGTCTTATGGTGCACTTCTGGCGATACTCTACCCCGTTTCACTCAGATTTGCACATTCGCACTTTGGTACCATTTTTGATTTTATGGTCTACTTGGACGCAACGAAATGCTGCAAAGTATCAGGGGGTACATATTACGACAACGGGAATCATATTGGAGGTTCAGCGCCAGCTTCGCACACTATATGCTGCACGGATCATGACGCAACGGGAATCATATTGGAGGTTCAGCGCCAGCTTCGCACACTATATGCTGCACGGATCATGACGAGCATATAGTGGAAAGGGGACTTGCACCGGGAGTTGGCTATGGGTTTCTGCTTCAGGCCGATGGTGCCTCGGGCACCCAGAGTGGTGCGTTGGAGTACCCCCACTCCGGCGTGGTTTAAGTTGAATTCGGACGGGTCCTCGCTCGGGATCCCCGGGCCAGCAGCAGCGGCAGGTGTTATTTGGGATGAGATTGGATAGGTGCATCTAGCATACCAGTTTGCTTTGGGTACGGCCACTAGTGTGGTTTCGGAGCTTACTGCAGTTTGGTGTGGTCTAGAGCTAGCTAGAGCACACAGTTTAGCACCCACAGTTGTTGAGGTGGATGCTACCGTAGTTCTCCAGCTCTTACAGTCACGAGGATCTGGGATGTGGGAGGTGCAGCATTTGATGATGCGCATTTTGCAGCTGCAACAGGAATTAGAATCGGACGTACGACATATTTTTCGAGAGGCTAATGGAGCGGCTGATTATCTTGCGAAGGAAGCCGCGTCTCGGCAGTTGACTAGGGTTATGTATCAGGAGGAGATTACGGGAGTACTACGAGGCATTATCAGACTGGATAAATTGGGCACTCCCTATCTTCGCCGGTGAGCTTGAGTGATGCTTTGAGATGATTTTTGGTCGGGGCATTCGGGAAGAGATTGGCGGTGGCATTACGCAGCAAGTTAGAATAGGTAGATTTTGATCATCATTGATTTTGCACATAGATTAGAATTACTTTGATCGTAAAGGGAGTAAGTACTCCTCATTTAATGTTTTTGAATTGTACACTCTATAATTTTTTTTAGGTAATAAACAGGTAGGTGTCCGCCAAACCCCCCGCCTAGGCACAGGCGATTTTTGCAAAAAAAAAAAAAAAAGACTGTGCCAGCAACCGCGGTAATTCCAGCTCCAATAGCGTATATTTAAGTTGTTGCAGTTAAAAAGCTCGTAGTTGGACCTTGGGTTGGGCCGGCCGGTCCGCCTCTGGTGTGCACCGGTCGTCTCGTCCCTTCTGCCGGCGATGCGCTCTTGGTCTTAACTGGTCGCGTCGTGCCTCCGGCGCTGTTACTTTGAAGAAATTAGAGTGCTCAAAGCAAGCCTACGCTCTGTATACATTAGCATGGGATAACATTATAGGATTTCGGTCCTATTATGTTGGCCTTCGGGATCGGAGTAATGATTAACAGGGACAGTCGGGGTTCGTATTTCATAGTCAGAGGAAATTCTTGGCTTTATGAAAGACGAACAACTGCGAAAGCATTTGCCAAGGATGTTTTCATTAATCAAGAACGAAAGTTGGGGGCTCGAAGACGATCAGATACCGTCCTAGTCTCAACCATCAACGATGCCGACCAGGGATCGGCGGATGTTGCTTTTAGGACTCCGCCGGCACCTTATGAGAAATCAAAGTCTTTGGGTTCCGGGGGGAGTATGGTCGCAAGGCTGAAACTTAAAGGAATTGACGGAAGGGCACCACTAGGAGTGGAGCCTGCGGCTTAATTTGACTCAACACGGGAAAACTTACCAGGTCCAGACATAGTAAGTTAGGTGAATTGACAGACTGAGAGCTCTTTCTTTTTTTAGGTGAATTGTAAGTTTTCATTCATCCAGTAATATTTACAAGGTACTCCGGGCATACCTGGAGAGATATAAAAGGACCCACACTAAAGTTTAAAGAGCAATTAAATCGTGCGGGAAATGTGTCAAGAGGAGCCTATAGACAGTGATCTTCACGGAAATAATAAGGCTCTCGGGATTGGGTATTGCACCCTCAAATATGAATTCATTACGATGCCGCCAAAGGGTGTAGACCGTGCATGACAAAGCTAGGTGTCGTGCTTTGTTATGAACGGAGGATCCAGTTTTCTCCTTCTTGAGCCATTTCACCGCACTGTGTAAGGTGGACATACGTCAGTTGATCCCAAGCCATTCTCGGATATGTGACCAAATGTAGTTGCTGAACGGGCACTCAAAGAAAAGGTGTTTGGCCGATTCCTTGGTGTTGACGCAAAGTGAACATAAATCCTCCTCATGGAGGAACTCGAGTCTGTCCCTTGTAGCCAATCTATTGCGCAGGCCAAGCCACATAATGAACGAGTACTTCGGCGGGATGAAAGCCTTCCAAATAGCTGCTTTCCAAGGCTGCCTCGCAAGTTTCGGCCTGAAGTACTCATAGGCTTTCGACGTT
>NW_011628132.1:17863-22870 GCF_000512975.1 Sesamum indicum | reverse complement strand
CCAGGGCGCCCCCCCCGTAGCCCCCAAGCCTCGGCCGTCCTCATGGCTTGGGCGTGGCTTGTGTTGGCCTTGTTTTGGCGGCGAGAGTCCGGCGAGCTTTTCCGGCGGGGCGCTTGAGCGGGGTCTACGGTGTTGCGAGCGGCCGATGCCCATTCGCATCGTGTGCGCCGAACGCCTTCCCCTCCGCAATGGCAAACCGTCGGGGGCGAGCTTCGATTGCGATTTGCTAAAACATGGCCAACACGAGCTCCGTCCAAGCAAGGTTGGTCGGTCCGCTTATGCTTGTCGGCCTCCCCCCGCACAGGCAATCCGTTCCGGTCCCTAGGTTTGTGCTCCTCGGTTCCCAACTCGTGCTTCGTCCCTAATCTTCGTGCCTACCGGGGCATGCTTGGGCGTGCTTGCTGCCGTTCGCCTGCCGCGACGCTCGAATGCGTCGTGGGACGGCGGGCGTTGGCTTGTCTGCTCGGGCATTGCGTACGTAATGGGCGCGTGAGTGGTGATTGGCGTGTGTGGGCATGTTGGATCCCTGCTCGGGCAGCGACAACATCCCCCGCAAGCCGCTTCAGTCGTCGGCCCACGCGCGCTCCTGCCTTGGCCGCGGTCGGTTTCCTGTGCTGCATACCCATCGCGAAGGCATTCCATTGTCCCGAACGTCCCGTTTTCGCCCTGCGCTGCACCCCTCGGGGCCGCGGCGCGGGGTGGACCTCACGGCGCCCGCTGTGTCCCACGTCCCGCGCCCGGCCGCACGTGCCCGGGTCGTTGGCCCATTGCGTCGTCGCCCGATCTCTCGGATGCGGAACACACGGTGGGTACGAGGACCTCGGCCTCTGTTTACCCCAAAAGCAAGCGTTCTGCGCTTCGTGGGAACGCCCGCCAACATTTTGGGCTCGTCCCATGCGGGCGGCGGAGTCGGTGAGGAATGCTACCTGGTCGATCCTGCCGATAGTCATATGCTTGTCTCAAAGATTAAGCCATGCTTGTGTAAGTATGAACTTATTAATACTGTGAAACTGCGAATGGCTCATTAAATCAGTTATAGTTTGTTTGATGGTACCTGCTACTCGGATAACCGTAGTAATTTTAGAGCTAATACGTGCAACAAACCCCGACTTCTGGAAGGGATGCATTTATTAGATAAAAGGTCGACACGGGCTCCGCCCGTTGCTGCGATGATTCATGATAACTCGACGGATCGCACGGCTCTCGTGCCGGCGACGCATCATACAAATTTCTGCCCTATCAACATTCGATGGTAGGATAGTGGCCTACTACGGTGGTGACGGGTGATGGAGAATTAGGGTTCGATTCCAGAGAGGGAGCCTGAGAAACGGCTACCACATCCAAGGAAGGCAGCAGGCGCGCAAATTACCCAATCCTGAGATGGGGAGGTAGTGATAATAAATAACAATACCGGGCTCTACGAGTCTGGTAATTGGAATGAGTACATTCTAAATCCCTTAACGAGGATCCATTAGTGGCCCAAACCGTTGTTCGTTACAGCGGTATATGCTAAATGTGATATGGTGGAGCGGCGAGATCTTTGGGCTGGCCTTCGGTTGATTTCGGTTGGCTCTTCGCCTTGGATTGTGGGAGGGGATTTCAATACTATCCTCTGCCCAGAGGAACGGTCGGGGGGCCTGCCCCGAGTGGTATTGCAATGTCTGATTTCCATGACATGATTGCGGACTGTGCCCTTACAGATGCCGGTTATACTGGGAGCCCTTAGATTTCCATGACATGATTGCGGACTGTGCCCTTACAGATGCCGGTTATACTGGGAGCCCTTACACCTGGTACAGTCGTCGGTTGCAACAACGTCTAGATCGGGTCCTGGTGACTGATAGTTGGATGGACGTATTTTCGAAAACACAAGTTACTCATCTTGAGCTCTCCAAATCGGATCATCGTGGATTATTGGTTATTGCGGAGACTATTGTGATGCAAAAGGCATCATCTTTTCGGTTTCAACACATGTGGATCACGCATCCGGGATTTCTTGAGGTTGTTCGTCGGGATTGGCAATACCCAACGATCGGGAGTGGTATGGTTCGCCTTCAGCAGAAATTGACTCGCTTGAAGCACTGTCTGAAGGAATGGAACAGAACAGTCTTTGGGAATGTGTTTGATAGGGTTGCAGCGGCGGAGCGAGATCTCAAGGAGGCTGATGAGGCATATGATATTGATCCTTGTGATCGCACGCTTGTGGAGCGGAGTCGGTGCTCGGCAGTGTTGGTTCGGGTGTTGACCTAAGAGGAGGCATTTTGGAAACAAAAGATCGGGATCAAATGGGCTAAAGATGGGGAGCGAAACACGAGATACTTCCACTCTTTAGTTCAGAAGAGGAGGTTTTGTGGCACAATCTTTGAGATAGAGGTTTTAACTGATCCGGTAGAAATTAAGAGATCGGCGGCTTCTTTCTTTGAGCAGCTCCTATCCGCAGAGCCAGCGTTTCCCGACGAGATGGATCGAGATTGCTTAGAGGATGGCCTGACAGATGAGGACAGGTGTTTCTTGTGTGCCATGCCGACGATGGCAGAGGTTCGGGAGGCAGTTTTCTGCATTGAGCCGGAGAGTGTTGCAGGACCAGATGGATTTGGGGCGATTTTCTATCATACCTGCTGGGATTTCGTCTCAGAGGATGTTTTCTGTGCAGTGTCTGAGTTTTTCCGTGGTATAGCTATGCCGAAGAGTTTCACAGCGACTACCATCTCTCTTATTCCAAAGACCGCCAGCCCAGTTTCTTGGAGTGAGTATCGGCCGATAAGTTTATGTAATGTTGCGAATAAGATCTTCACGAAGTTGATGTTTATCAGACTTGGGCATGTCTTGCCGAAGGTGTTATCCCCATCCTAAAGTGGGTTTGTTCCGGGATGATTGTTGAGTGATAATGTCCTTTTGGCGCAAGAATTAGTTCACTCATTGGAGTTGCGCCGGTCGGAGGAGAATGTTATTTTTAAGATTGATATTGCCAAGGCTTATGATCGGGTTAACTAGGACTTCCTCTTTCAAGTCTTGCGACCAAAGGGCTTCCCGCAGCATTGGATTGACTTGGTGGTTAATGCTGTATCAAATTGTTGGTTCTCAGTCCTAGTGAATGGAGAGCACGCTCGATTCTTTGATTCGACACGCGGCTTGCGGCAGGGGGATCCATTATCCCCGGCGTTATTTGTGCTTGTTGCTGATTACTTATCTCAGGGACTGAATAGGTTTTTTGTAGCGCACCCAACGATGTATTACCAATCAACGGGTCGGGTTCGGGTATCTCACTTAGCATATGCCGATGATATGATGATCTTTACTAACATCTGCAGGCAGCACATGGAATTACTCCGTGATTTTCTGCATGCATATGAGCGAGTGTCCGGACAGCGGATAAATAGCGCAAAGAGTTCTTTTATTCTAAGCCGGCAGGTACCATAATCACATTTGCAAGAGGTACAATACGTTATGGGTTACCAGCTAAAATATCTCCCAGTCACATATTTGGGTGTCCCTCTATACAAGGGTAATCGAAAGGCATGTTTATTTGATTCGCTCATTTCCAGAATACGTGACATGCTACAGGGGTGGGCGATGACGAACCTATCCCATGGAGGGAGGCTAGCCTTGATTCGAAGTGTGTTGTAGGCTATGCCTTTGCATCTGCTTCAAGTAATCTATCCACCTAAATCTGTCTTGATAACCATTGAGCGCATATTCAATGGTTTCTTTTGGGGCTCGTATAATGGCCGCCGGCATATTCATTGGTGTTCATGGGATAAGATGTGTAGACCAGTAGCAGAAGGTGGTTTGGGTATTCGGAGTTTGGCGGAGTATGTTAGGGCTTTTTCGATGAAGCTTTGGTGGCGATTTAGGCTTAAATCATCCTTGTGGTCGGTGTACTTGTATGATCGCTATTGTAGGACTCCTCACCCTACTCATGTGCCGTATAATCGCAATCATTCCTCTGTTTGGCATCGCTTATGTCGGATCAGGGATGTCTGTTTGGCATCGCTTATGTCGGATCAGGGATGTGGCAGAACCTCTAATCTTCTGGACTTTGGGCCAAGGTGCAGTATCTTTCTGGCATGATAATTGGTTGGGTGAGAAGCCTCTAGCACAACTCGTTCGAGGGGCCCCTGACACTATGGAGCCGGTATGTTATTATTGGCATGAGGGAGAATGGAATGTTCCCAAAATTTTCAGGATAGTCCCGCCACAGATCGCGCATATTATCTGCCGAATTCCTATTGCAGCGGGACAGAGGGATAAAATTGTGTGGACCGCGACGAGTAATGGGACGTTTTCCATAGCATCGGCCTGGGAGGCCATTCGAGTGGCATCTCCTCGGCGGCAACTCTTTACAGATATATGGCACCGATCCTTGAGGCCAACGGTGTCCGTCTTTTTGTGGCGGCTTTTCCAGGATTGGATCCCAGTGGATGAACGCATGAAGCGAAAGGGCTTTAGTTTCGTATCAAAATGCCAATGTTGCGAGGCAGAGGAGAGCATCTCTCATCTCTTTGTAGAAGGGGCAGTAGCTCGGGAAGTGTGGCTGCACTTTGCTAACGTCTTTGGGCTTCAGCTATGTGAAACCGGGGACCTGTTTAATATGGTGCATTTTTGGCGATACTTTACCCCGTTTCACTCGGATTTGCATATTCATACTTTGATCCCATTTCTGATTCTATGGTCTACTTGGACGCAGCACAATGCTGCAAAATATCATGGGGCACATTTTACGGCCACGGGCGCCATATTGGAGGTTCAGCGCCACCTCCGCACGTTGTATGCAGCTCGGATCATGACGAGCATACAATGGAAGGGTGACTTGCACCGGGCATTAGCTATGGGGTTCTACTTCAGGCCGATAGTGCCTCAGGCACCCAGAGTGGTGCGTTGGAGTACCCCCTCTCCGGCGTGGTTCAAACTTAATTCGGATGGGTCATCGCTCGGAAATCCCGGGCCGGCAGCAGCGGCAGGCATTATTCGGGATGCAGATGGACAGGTGCGTTTGGCATACCAGTT
>NW_011628132.1:5000-17699 GCF_000512975.1 Sesamum indicum | reverse complement strand
TGTGCGGCTCCAGCAGTAATTAGGATCGGACGTACGACATATTTTTCGAGAGGCTAATGGAGCGGCTGATCATCTTGCGAAGGATGCCGCTTCTCGCCAGTTGACTCGAGTTATGTATCAGGAGGATATTACGGGAATACTGCGAGGCATTATCCGACTTGATAAAATGGGCACTCCATACCATCGCCGGTGAGCTTGAGATTGGACATTGGGGAGAGATTGGCGAGGCACTACCCAGTTGTACTAGTGGGATGGGCATGTCTATAGGCCAAATTCGACTTGTTTTCTAGGCTCAATAGAGTTGAGTTGTATTTTTTCTTAGTGTTAATTACTGATGTTGCACATAGATTAGAATTTTGTTTGACTGTAAAGGGAGTAAGTACTCCTCGTTTACTGCTTTTCAATTGTACACTCTATAATTTTTTCGAATTAATAAACAGGTAGGGGTCCGCCAAACCCCCCGCCTAGGCACAGGCGGCTTTCTCAAACCAAAAAAAAAAAAAAAAAAATCTGGTGCCAGCAGCTTTGCTGTCGTATTTAAGCGAATTTTCTGCTGCGTTCGCTAAATTTTGCTGCTGTTAGTTCAACGGATTTCTGCGTATTTTCTGTTGTGTTCTTGCTGAAATTTGCTGTTGTTCGTTAGTCGGATTTCAGCGAATTTTCTGCCGTATTCTTGCTGAATTTTGCTGCGGTTCTTCTGCGAATATTTTGCTGCATTCTTGCTGAGTTTTTGCTGCTGAGTTGTTGCTGGAATTTTGCTGCATTCTTGTTGATTTTGTTGCTATTGTATTTGGTCAGATTTCGTTCTCTGATGCTGCGCTGTTCTTACACGGTTGTTGCTGCAATTTCGCTGTGAATTGGTGCCATTTTTCTGGATTTGCTCGTCTGAATTCCGTCGGATTCTGCGGATTTTCTGCTGCACGGTTTGCGGATTTTCTGAATTGGTGCCATGTTGCTGCAGTTTCTCTGCTGCTGTTTCTTGCTACGCATTGTTTGCTGTATTTGCTGAATTTCGTCAGATTTTGTGCTGTTGGTCATTGGAGTTTTTGACGAGGTTTGGGCTGTTGACTGGCGGCTGACTGTGTATTGGTAGTATGTCTGCTATGGTAGGGGGTTTGTCGCCCCCGGTGCGGTCTTATCGTGACGCGGTTGCTGGTGCAGCTGTGCGTCCTCCACCGCCACCGGTATCTTTTGAGACATCTTCATTCCGCCCGATGGTGCAGCTGTGCGTCCTCCACCGCCACCGGTATCTTTTGAGACATCTTCATTCCGCCCGATGGGTGTTCTTTCTCAGGATCAGGGAATGAAGGTGCTGAGGTTTTCGTCCGATGAAATTTCTCGATTATCCCTACCATTTCGTTATGCGTTGGTAGGGAAGTTCTCGCATGGCTATCCATCCATGCAAATTCTTCGACGCTGGATGCTGGCCCAGGGATTTCGTGGGGATTTCTCTGTGGGGGCCATTAATGTCCGACATGTCTTCATCAAATTTGCATTGGAGGAGGATTATACTAAGCTTTGGATTAAATCTATTTGGTTTGTAGAAGGATTTCCTATGCGTGTCTTTAAATGGACACCCACATTTAATCCTAGGGAAGAGTCGCCTATTGTTCCAGTGTGCGTTCGTTTGCCAGAGATGCCGATCCAGTTTTTTGATCGGGAGGCATTGTTTAGCATTGCCCGTCTGTTGGGGACACCTCTTAGGACGGATGTATCTACAGCGACTTTGGTACGACCTAGTGTGGCACGGGTTTGCGTTGAGATTAACTTACTATCTACAGCGACTTTGGTACGACCTAGTGTGGCACGGGTTTGCGTTGAGATTAACTTACTTGAGCCACTACGGACGGAAATCGGGCTCGGGATTGGGACAAAAGTGATCATCCAGCCTGTAATTTACGAGCGACTGCCTAAGTATTGTGGGGCTTGCAAGCACTTTGGACATGATGAAGATGAGTGCTATGAGAAGCACAGATCAAAGGCCCCACCGGTTAGGCCTGCAAATTAAGATGATTCTCCGCCGCCTATCCCTGATCAGGAGGATCTTCGGGTGAAATTGGATGCATTGCGGGCTCAAAAGAATTTGAGAGATCGCCGAAAGGTAAGCGTGTGGCTTTTGATGATAGTGCGGCCCATTCTCGCTTTGGGGCTAGTACTAGTGGCTCTAAGGAGGCGGAGGGTGAATTGCAGGAAACTGCGCCTCAAAAAGACGAGTCCAAAACAGATGTGGAAGAAGTGGTGCACTTGCCGGAGGATGATGGGATGGCAAAAGATAGTCATGTCACAAAAGTGGTTAACTCACACGCTACACTGATAGATGAGCGATATTCTAGGAATGGGAAGGAGACGGCGGTTCCGGAGGTACTGCCAAAGGTTCCTGAGTTGGCAGAGTCTGGTTCATCTGACGCGAGGCCAGATGATGAGCAGGTAGATACATGTGTTGAGCCAGCATCCCAGACAGCGAGTTTGCCTTGCGAGTTGCCAGGTTGTGTGGTAAACACAGCAGATCACGAGTTGCCTAACTGTGCTGCAGTGACAGATGATGCGGCTTTAGGCCCGACGGGGGAGGGTGTTATTCAGATGGATGAGGAGGATGTGTCTAGGAGGTTGGCATGCCAGCGACGAGGTCGGTCCATGGGAGACGCACCTACAGATCATTCTGCTTCGTCAGATCGTGCGAAGATAGTCTCCCCGCCCCGTAGGATCGTCACGAGGATTACTATACGATCTACTCTCCCTTGATCGATGAAAGGATTATTTTGGAACGTTCGGGGAATTGGAAATGATCCTACACAGAGGGTCTTGAATCAGGTCAGAAAACAACATCACCTTGATTTCTTGGCGATCATGGAGCCTATGATCTCCCTTGAGGGAAGGTTTATGGCGAGGCGGCTGGGATTTAAGAAGGTGGTTTTAAATTGTGTGAATCAAATATGGTTTTTCTGGGGACCGGAGGTATAGTGTCGGGTTTTGATCGATCATGAGCAGTTTCTGCACCTCCACTTGTAATCAAATAAGTGGCCGAAACCGTTGTTCGTTACAGCGGTATATGCTAAATGTGATATGGTGGAGCGGCGAGATCTTTGGGCTAGCCTTCGGTTGATTTCGGTTGGCTCTTCGCCTTGGATTGTGGGAGGGGATTTCAATACTGTCCTCTGCCCAGAGGAACGGTCGGGGGGCGCTGCCCCAAGTGGTATCGCAATGTCTGATTTCCATGACATGATTGCAGACTATGCCCTTAAAGATGCCGGTTATACTGGGAGCCCTTACACCTGGTATAGTCGTCGGTTGCGACAACGTCTAGATCGGGTCCTGGTGACTAATAGTTGGATGGACGTATTTTCGAAAACACAAGTTACTCATCTTAGGCTCTCCAAATCGGATCATCGTGGATTATTGGTTGTTGCAGAGACTATTGTGACGCAAAAGGCATCATCTTTTCGGTTTCAACACATGTGGATCACCCATCCGAGATTTTCTTGAGGTGGTTCGTCGGAATTGGCAATACCCATCGATCGGGAGCGGTATGGTTTGCCTTCAGCAGAAATTGACTCGCTTGAAGCACTATCTGAAGGAATGGAATAGAACAGTCTTTGGGAATGTGTTTGATAGGGTTGCAGCAGCGGAGCGAGATCTCAAGGAGGCTGATGAGGCATATGATATTGATCCTTGTGATCGCACGCTTGTGGAGCGGAGTCGGTGCTCGGCAGTGTTGGTTCGGGTGTTGACCCATGAGGAGGCATTTTGGAAACAAAAGGTTGGGATTAAATGGGCTAAAGATGGGGAGCGAAACACGAGATACTTCCACTCTTTAGTCGTCGCCCGATCTCTCGGATGCAGAACACACGGTGGGTACGAGGACCTCGGCCTCTGTTTACCCCGAAAGCAAGTGTTTTGCGCTTCGTGCGAACGACGCCCGCCACCATTTTGGGCTCATCCCATGCGGGCAGCAGAGTCGGTGAAGAATGCTACCTGGTTGATCCTGCCAGTAGTTATATGCTTGTCTCAAATATTAAGCCATGCATGTGTAAGTATGAACTAATTCAGACTGTGAAACTGCGAATGGCTCATTAAATCAATTATAGTTTGTTTGATGGTACCTGCTACTCGGATAACCCTAGTAATTCTAGAGCTAATAAGTGCAACAAACCCCGACTTCTGGAAGGGATGCATTTATTAGATAAAAGGTCGACACGGGCTCCGCCAGTTGCTGCGATGATTCATGATAACTCGACGGATCGCACGGTCCTCGTGCCGGCGACGCATCATTCAAATTTCTGCCTATCAACTTTCGTTGGTAGGATAGTGGCCTACTATGGTGGTGACGGGTGACGGAGAATTAGGGTTCGATTCCAGAGAGGGAGCCTGAGAAATGGCTACCACATCCAAGGAAGGTAGCAGGCGCGCAAATTACCCAATCCTGACACGGGGAGGTAGTAACAATAAATAACAATACTGGGCTCTACGAGTTTGGTAATTGGAATGAGTACAATCTAAATCCCTTAATGAGGATCCATTGGAGGGCAAGTCTGGTACCAACCTTTCTGCACATTATTGGAGGACAATCTAAACATCGAAAAATGAACTTCTAAAAATAGAAAAATTCTCTCTATTTTCGTACACATTATTGCTGCCGCTGCCGCCGGAATTTTTCTTCCGGCCATTGTAAATGTAGAAGACCTTCGTCCCTGAGCTACGCGCTGTAAATCTCCAGTTAGATTTCACTGAAAATCTGTAAAATCTGTTTTGCGGCGGATCCTCATCAATTCCATCGCCGTTCCGGCGAATTTTTGGCTGCTACTTATATCAATTGATTCCTCATCTCATGGGGAACATTTCCCATCCTTCAATTTGATTTTTCGTTGAGAATTGAGGCTGGGCTCAAGTGTTAACTGCATCACCTTTTTCTGCGATTTTGTGATGAATTTCGTCTGTAATTGCAGATTTGGTTTGGGTGTTGTTGATTTTGGTGGCTGATTGGAGTGTTTTATTCGTCAGGTTTGCTGCAATTTCTGAGATTTTTTGTTATTTCTGAGATTTGCGTGTTGCAGATTCTTATTCTGCGATTTTTTCGCTGATTTGCTGTTTCGTTGGATTCTGCTGGATTTCTGCTGGATAATTGTTCTGTGGAGCAATAATTGTTATGTGGACTAACAAACAGCAAACTGGATTTCTGCTGGATAATTTTGTGTTGCTGGATTTTCACTGATTTGCTGTTTCGCTGTCGCTGATTTGCTGTTTCGTTGGATTTCTTCTGGATTTCTGTTGGATAGTTGTTCTGTGGAGCAACACTTGTTCTGTGGACCAACAAACAGCAAACTAGATTTCTGCTGGGTAATTGTTCTGTGTTGCTGGATTATTTGCTGAATTTCGTTGATCTGCAGTTTGCAATTGATTTCCTGTTCTTGCTGTTCTTTCACTGCTACTGCAATTTTTTTGCTTCACTGCTGCTGTACATTCCTCGGATTTGTGCGAATTGCATGTTGCATTCTTGCTGATCTTTACTGCTGATTCATTCATTGCAAGTTGCGAATTTTCCGCTGCATTCTTGCTGAATTTTGCTGCTGCGAATTTCTGCTATGTTTGGGCTGAGTTAGCTGCGGTTCGTTCTGGGTATCTGCTGCTTTCTTGCAGAAATTTGCTGCTGCGAATTTATGCTGCGTTTGGGCTGATTTAGCTGCAGTTTGTTCGTCGTTTCTGGGTATTTTCTGCTACAATTTTGCTGCTGCGAATTTTTGCTGCGTTTGGGCTAATTTAGTTGCTGTTCATTCATCGTTTCTGGATTTGGACTGCTGCCGGAGATCTCGCCGAAACTTCATTGACTGGACAGTTAACCTTGTTGTTGATTAGGAGTGGTTGGTGGTATGTCTGCTACGGCAGGGGGCTCGTCGCCCCCAGTGCGATCTTATCAAGATGCTGTTGCCGGTGTAGCTGTGCGTCCTCCGCCACCACCGGTATCTTTCGAGACATCCTCATTTCGCCCGATGGGAGTTCTTTCTCGGGATCAAGGGATGAAGGTGTTAAGGTTCTCTCCTGATGAAATTTCTCAATTGTCCCTACCATTTCGTTATGCCTTGGTAGGTAAATTTTCGCATGGCTATCCATCCATGCAAAATCTTCGTCGATGGATGCTGGCCCAGGGATTTCGTAGGAATTTCTCTGTCGGGGCCATTAATGTTCGACATGTCTTCATCAAATTTGCACTGGAGGAGGATTATACTAAACTTTGGATCAAATCTATTTGGTTTGTGGAAGGATTTCCCATGCGTGTCTTTAAATGGACACCAACGTTTAATCCAAGGGAAGAATCGCATATTGTTCCAATATGGATTCGTTTGCCAGAGTTGCCGATCCAATTTTTTGATCGGGAGGCATTGTTTAGCATTGCCCATCTTTTGGGGACGCCACTTAGGATGGATGTTTCTACAGCGACTCTGGTGCGGCCTAGTGTAGCCGGGTCTGTGTTGAGATTAACTTACTTGAGCCACTACAGACGGAAATCGGGCTTGGGATTGGGACAAAAGTGATCATCCAGCCGGTGGTTTACGAGCGTCCTCCTAAGTATTGTGGGGCTTGCAAGCACTTAGGACATGATGAAGATGAGTGCTACGAGAAGCATAGATCTAAGGCTCGACCAGTTAGGCCTGCAAATAGAGATGATCCTCCACCGCCTATTCCTGATCAGGAGGATCATCGGGTGAAACTTGATGCGCAGCGGGCGCAAAAGAACTTGAGAGATCGCCGTAAAGAAAAGTATGTGGTTTTTGATGATGGTGCAGCCCGATCTCGCCTTGGGGCTAGTACTAGTGGCTCTAAAGGGGCGGAGGGTGAATCGCATGAAGTTGCATCTCACAAAGATGTACCCAAAACAGTTGTGGAAGAAGTGGTGCACTTACCGGAGGATGAGGATGACGGAAAAGTGAAACCTGGTCATGTCAAAGAATCAGTCGACAAACACCGTTATAGGAATGAGAAGGAGACAGCGGTTCCCGAGGTACATCCGATGGTTCCTGAGTTGGGAGAGTCTGGTGGTCCATCTGACACGAGGACTGAAGATGAACAGGTAGAAACAGGTGTTGTTCCAGCATCCCAGACAGCGAGGTGTGAGCTAACAGGATGTGTGGTTAATACAGTAAATCAGGAGTTGCCTAACTGTCCTGCAGTTACCGATGATGAGGTTTTGGGGCCGATGGGGGAGGACGTACATCAGGTGGATGAGGAGGATGTCTCTAGGAGGTTGGCGCGCCATCGGCGAGGTCGGTCCATGGGAGACACATCTACAGACCATTCTGCTTCTCCAGATCGGCGAAAGGCAGTCTCCCCGCCCCGTAGGATTATCACGAGGAGTACTATATGACTACTCTCCCTTGATAGATGAAAGGATTATTTTGGAATGTTCGGAGAATTGGAAATGATCGTACGCAGAGGGTCTTGAATCGGGTCAGAAAACAACATCATCTCTATTTCTTGGCTATCATGGAGCCTATGATCTCCCTTGAGGGAAGGTTTATGGCGAGGCGGCTGGGATTTCATGAGGTTATTTCCAATTGTGTGAATCAGATATGGTTTTTCTGGGGTCTGGAGGTACGATGTCAGGTTTTATTAGATCATGAGCAGTTTCTGCACCTCCGTTTGGAATCTAATAAGTGGCCGAAACCGTTGTTTGTTACAGCGGTATATGCTAAATGCGATGTGGTGGAGCGACGGGATCTTTAGGATGGCCTTCGATTGATTTCGGTTGGCTCTTCGCCTTGGATTGTGGGAGGGGATTTTAATACTGTCTTATGTCCAGAGGAACGGTCGGGAGGCGCTGCCCCGAATTGTATCGCAATGTTGGATTTTCATGCGACAATTGCAGATTGTGCCCCTACAGACGCCGGTTATACTGGGAGCCCTTACACCTGGTACAGTCGTCGGTTGCGACAACATCTAGATCGGGTCCTGGTGACTGATAGCTGGATGGACGTATTCCCAAAAACACAAGTTACTCATCTAGAGCTCTCCAAATCAGATCGTCGTGGATATTGGTTATTGCGCAAAAGGCATCATCTTTTCAATTTCAGCACATATGGATCACACACCCGGGATTTCTTGAGGTTGTTCGTCGGAATTGGCAATATCCGACGATCGGGAGTGGTATGACTCGCCTTCAGCAAAAACTGACTCGTTTGAAGTACTGTCTAAAGGAATGGAACAAAACAGTATTTGGGAATGTGTTTGATAGGGTTGCAGCGGTGGAGCGAGATCTCAAGGAGGCTGATGAGGCATATGATCTTGATCCTTGTGATCGCACGCTTGTGGAGCGGAATCGGTGCTCGGCTGTGTTGGTTCGGGTGCTGACTCAAGAGGAGGCCTTCTGGAAACAAAAGGCCGAAATCAAATGGGCTAGAGATGGGGAACGAAACATGAGATATTTCCACTCTTTAGTTAAGAAGCGGAGGTTTCGTGGTACGATCTTTGAGATACAACATGAGGGGGAGGTTTTAACTGATCCAATAGCAATTAAGAGATCGGCAACTTCTTTCTTTGAGGAGCTCTTATCTGCAGAGTCGGTGTTTCCCAATGAGATGGATCGGGATTGCCTAGAGGATGGCCTGACAGATGAGGATAGATGTTTCTTGTGTGTCATGCCAACGATGGCAGAGGTTTGGGAGGCTGTTTTCAGTATTGAGCCGGTGAGTGTTGCAGGACCAGATGGATTTGGGGCGATTTTCTATCATACCTGCTGGGATCTCGTCTTAGAGGATGTTTTTAGTGCAGTATCTGAGTTTTTCCGTGGCATAGCGATGCCGAAGAGTTTCACAGCGACAACCATCTCACTTATACCTAAGACCGCCAGCCCAGCTTCTTGGAGTGAGTATCGGCCGATAAATTTGTGTAATGTTACGAATAAGATCTGCATGAAGTTGATGTCCATCAGACTTGGGCATGTCCTACCGAAGGTAATATCTCCATCCCAGAGTGGGTTTGTCCCGGGACGATTGTTGAGTGGTAATGTTCTTTTAGCCGCAAGAATTAGTTCACTCATTGGAGTCTCAGCGGCCAGAGGCGAATGTTATCTTTAAGCTTGATATGGCCAAAGCTTATGATCGTGTTAACTGGGATTTCTTCTTTCAAGTCTTGCGGCTAAAGGGTTTCCCGCAGCGCTGGATTGACTTGGTGGCTAATGCTGTCTCTAACTGTTGGTTCTCGGTCCTAGTGAATGGAGAGCATGCTGGATTCTTTCATTCGACACGTGGCTTGCCGCAGGGGGATCCGCTATCTCCGGCGTTATTTGTGCTTGTTGCTGATTACTTATCTCAGGGACTGGATCGGCCTTTTGCGGCACACCCACTGATGTATTACCAGTCACCTGGCCGAGTTCGGGTATCCCACTTAGCATATGCCGATGATATGATGATCCTTACTAACATCTGCAGGCAGCACATGGAATTGGTCCGTGATTTTCTCCATGCATATGAGCGAGTGTCGGGATAACGGACAAATAGCGGAAAGAGTTCTTTTATTCTGAGCCGGCAGGTGCCATCATTACAGTTGCAAGAGGTACAACACGTTATGGGTTACAAGTTGAAATATCTCCCAGTTACATATTTGGGAGTCCCTCTATACAAGGGGAATCGGAAAGTATGTCTGTTTGATTCACTCATCTCCAGATTGTGTGACATGCTACAGGGGTGGGCGATGATGAATCTATCCCACGGAGGGAGGCTGGCTTTGATTCGAAGTGTGTTGCAGGCTACGCCTTTACATCTACTTCAAGTAGTTCACCCACCTAAATCTGTATGGATAACCATTGAGCGCATATTCAATGGTTTCTTTTGGGGCTCGTATAATGGTCGTCGACATATCCATTGGTCTTCATGGGATAAGATGTGTAGCCCAGTAGCAGAAGGTGGTTTGGGTGTTCGGAGTTTGGTGGAGTATGTTCGGGCTTTTTCCATGAAGCTTTGGTGGCGATTTAGGCAGAAATCATCCTTATGGTTGGAGTTCTTGCACGACCGATATTGTAGAACCCGTCATCCTATTCATGTGCCGTATAATCGCAATCATTCCTCTGTTTGGCATCGTCTGTGTCGCATTAGGGATGTGGTGGAACCTCTAATATTCTGGATTTTGGGCCAGGGTTTGGTGTCTTTTTGGCATGATAATTGGTTCGGTGAGAAGCCTTTAGCCCAGCTAGTTCACGGGGCCCCTGACACTATGGCATCGGTATGCTATTATTGGCATGAGGGAGAGTGGAATGTCCTCAGGATCTTCAGGATAGTCCCGCCACAGATTGCACATGTTATCTGCCAAATTCTTATTTCAGTGGGACAGTGGGACAAAATTGTGTGGACTGCGGCAAGTAATTGGACGTTTTCCACAACATCGGCATGGGAGGCCATTTGAGTGGTATCTCCTCGGTGGCAACTTTTTACAGATATATGGCACCGTTCTTTGCGGCCAACGGTGTCTATCTTCTTATGGCGACTTTTCCAGGATTGGATCTCGGTGGTTGAACGCATGAAGCGAAAGGGATTTAGTTTCCCATCAAAATGCCAATGTTGTGAGGCAGAGGAGAGCATCTCTCATCTGTTTGTTGAAGGGGCAGTAGTTCGAGAAGTGTGGCTGCACTTTGCTAACGTCTTTGGGCTTCAACTTTGTGAAATGGGGAACCTGCATCTGATGGTGCACTTCTGGCGATACTCCACCCCGTTTCACTCAGATTTGCACATTCGCACTTTGGTACCATTTTTGATTCTGTGGTCTACTTGGACGTAACGAAATGCTGCAAAGTATCAGGGGGTACATTTTACGACAATGGGAATCATATCTGAGGTTCAGCGACAGCTTCGCACACTATATGCTGCACGGATCATGACGAGCATACAGTGGAAAGGGGACTTGCACCGAGCATTGGCTATGGGTTTCTGCTTCAGGCCGATGGTGCCTCGGGCACCCAGAGTGGTGCGTTGGAGTACCCCCACTCCGGCGTGGTTTAAGTTGAATTCGGACGGGTCCTCGCTCGGGAAACCCGGGCCAGCAGCAGCGGCAGGTGTTATTCGGGATGAAATTGGACAGGTGCATCTAGCATACCAGTATACTTTGGGTACGACCACTAGTGTGGTTTCGGAGCTGACAGCTGTTTGGCGTGGTCTAGAGCTAGCTAGAGCACACAGTTTAGCACCCATAGTTGTTGAGGTGGATGCTACCATAGTTCTCCAGCTCTTACAGTCACGAGTATCTGGGATGTGGGAGGTGCAGCATTTGATCATGCGCATTTTGCAGCTCCAACAAGAATTAGGATCGGATGTCCGACATGTTTTTCGAGAGGCTAATGGAGCGGCTGATTATCTTGCGAAGGACGCCGCATCTCGACAATTGACTAGGGTTATATATCAGGAGGACATTACGGGAGTACTATGAGGCATTATCAGACTGGATAAATTGCCCACTCCCTACCTTCGCTGGTGAGCTTGAGTGATGCTTTGAGATGATTTTTTGGTCGGGCATTCGGGAAGAGATTGGCGGGGCATTACACAGCAAGTTAGAATAGGTAGATTTTGATCATAATTGATTTTGCACATAGATTAGAATTACTTTGATTGTAAATGGAGTAAGTACTCCTCATTTACTATTTTTGAATTGTACACTCTATAATTTTTTTGAGCTAATAAACAGGTAGGGGTCCGCCAAACCCCCCGCCTAGGCACAGGCGGCTTTTGCAAAAAAAAAAAAAAGGTCTGGTGCCAGCACGGTGTCTGTATTCTTATGGCGACTTTTTCAGGATTGGATCCTGGTGGATGAACGCATGAAGCGAAAGGGATTTAGTTTCCCATCAAAATGCCAATGTTGTGTGGCAGAGGAGAGCATCTCTCATCTGTTTGTTGAAGGGGCAGTAGTTCGAGATGTGTGGCTGCACTTTGCTAACGTCTTTGGGCATCAACTTTGTGAAACGGGGAACCTGCATCTTGTGGTGCACTTCTGGCGATACTCCACCCCATTTCACTCAGATTTGCACATTCGCACTTTGGTACCATTTTTTATTCTATGGTCTACTTGGACGCAATGAAATACTGCAAAGTATCAGGGGGTACATTTTATGACAATGGGAATCATATCTGAGGTTCAGCGACAGCTTCGCAGACTATATGCTGCACGGATCATGACGAGCATACAGTGGAAAGGGGACTTGCACCGGGCGTTGGCTATGGGTTTCTGCTTCAGGCCGATGGTGCCTCGGGCACCCAGAGTGGTGCGTTGGAGTACCCCCACTCCGATGTGGTTTAAGTTGAATTCAGATGGGTCCTCGCTCGGGAACCCCGGGCCAGCACCAGCGGTAGGTGTCATTCGGGATGAAATTGGACAGGTGCATCTAGCATACCAGTATGCTTTGGGTACGGCCACTAGTGTGGTTTCGGAATTGACTGCTATTTGGCGTGGTCTAGAGCTAGCTAGAGCACACAGTTTAGCACCCATAGTTGTTGAGGTGGATGCTACCGTAGTTCTCCAGCTCTTACAGTCACGAGTATCTGGGATGTGGGAGGTGCAGCATTTGATCATGCGCATTTTGCAGCTCCAACAAGAATTAGGATCGAATGTCCGACATGTTTTTCGAGAGGCTACTAGAGCGGCTGATTATCTTGCGAAGGACGCCGCGTCTCGGCAATTGACTAGGGTTATGTATCAGGAGGACATTACGGGAGTACTACGAGGCAT
>NW_011628131.1:30877-95270 GCF_000512975.1 Sesamum indicum | reverse complement strand
TAAAAAACTTTTTGGTAAATCTATTATGTCACACTAGATATAAAAACACAAAGAATGGTGCATATTCTTTTTCTTTTCTACTTTAATAATGCTAAAATTTACAAATAACTATGATATTTTGGCTAATAGCTTATAAATAATTTAGTAATAACTATTTTTGTATACCTGTTATAATCTTATAACAATAGGCTAATATATTTAGTGAATGATATAATAACAATATATGCTAATATTCAAACTATTTTTAATCATTCCGTATGTTTATAATAGTCAAACTAATTAATTCATTTTATTTTAAAATAAAAAATTAATAGTTCTAAGTATTTTCATTCCAATAAAAACTCTCTCAATTGGTGAGGATGCCTTGAGAAACTAGCAAACTCATATGGAATAAGACTACTTTTTTGTGGAATAAGTACCAAATACCTCTTTGTGATATAAAATAAAGTTCAAAAAATTCCTTCTGTACAAAAATTGCGTCACACGCGCTTTGACTGCAAATTTACTATGAAAGTACCTGTTTTTTGATATTTTTGTCCTTCTCTCACATCTAAGATATAATATTATATATATTTATTAATAATAAAATATTATTTTATATAATAAAATATTATTTTCATTAAATTTAATTAAAAATTAAATTATATGTTAAAAAGAAAAAGCAGTGGCGTCGGCAACTGCCGTGAGGGGTGGGGAGTGGGGGTGGAGGGGGGTCGGGGCAAAGTGGGCGAGGGTGGGGGTTATAATTATTATTTTGAAATTTTTTTATAAATCGTATTTATATATATTATTAAAATATTTCAATAGTTATAAATTATATATATTATAAATTAAAATAATTATATATTAATAGGCCTAGTTTGATCGGTTGATTAGAAAGAGTATTTTAGTCATTGTTTCTAAAAAATAGGCTCAAGTTGACTAGGGGGCGGTGTTGATTATTTATTAAGAATATAGGTGATTTTTTATATTAAAAATTTCATAGAAATTTTTTTTTAAATTTTGATATATCAAGGGGGTCAAAATGAATTTAACCGAATAAGTAAATAAAATTTCTCCAATCTTGACATGGAAAATTCCATCTCCTTGTATTCATTGTCCTAAAATCTCGCAAATACAGCTTATATATTTAATTTAAATTCGACTCCCCAAAAAAAATGAATTAACAAAACTATATTACTTATCATAATTAAAAAGAAAGAACAGAAAAAATATAGTACAAAGTTATCTTAAGAAAGTATCGAACCCGATCCCGATTGAGAGTCTGCGGATCCTCAGACTGACCTTGTAGTAAATGCCCATTTTAAGGGCATTTGTGTGATTTCATTGATAATTTTCTTAATCCCCATCGACATCCACAAGCTTGCAGCTTAGCATGTACTCTCTAACGTGAAATTTAGCTCAAATTTGCTTACTCCTAATGTAACAGCCCAATGTATCCAGTAACAAACTAGGCATATATCACCAGCTACATTACCATACAATTAAAATAATAGAAAAAAATTATGTTAACCATGTGCTTGTAACCATGCTTCTAACCATGCTTCTAACAATAGCAGTAATTTGTTACTGGATACATAGGGCTGTACTTTAGGAATAAGCAAAATTCTCCTATTATAATTTTTAAATCAAAATAAAAATTATGGTGAAGACTAATATCATGGTAACATATAAATATGTGTACAAATAATTAAAAGCTTAAGAAAAGAAACAAAATCAGGTCAATTGACATTTAAAATTTACACACCAAACCCTATAAATTGAGATATAGAATAATAACATTCGATCATAAATAATTAAGACTTCCTTATTCTTTTTTCAAAGAAAAAAAATTACCATCAGAATTGTCCTCCTTAATCCTTAAGATTAATCAAAGAAATTATTCAGAGGTATGAAAAAAATACCAAGAAAAATAAAAATAAAATCCAATTTTTTTTTGAAAAAAATCAAATATTGTCATCATTTATGAAGCACTCAAATTTTGACCATCAAGAAAACTTTAAAATAAAAAAGAGATAAAGTGAATAATATTAGTATAAAATAACAGAGAAAGAGAGAAATATAAGTGAGCAAGTTGATGAAAAAGAGATCAAAGGAGAAATTGCACGAGAAAAGAGTGAGGCAACGTTTGGGGTTTTATAGTAGAAATTTTGTTTGGTAGATGGTATGTAAGAATTAAAAATGATAATTTCTCCAAGATTTCGATTATCTTTGAAGGAAACTACGCAATGAACATAAATGAAAAATATCAACACGTTTCAATATAGAAAATTCCAACATAAAATCTAATGATTCGATGCAAAATACAGAAATATCAATACATTTTAATGTAAAAAATCTCAACATAGAATCTAATGATTCAATACAAAGTACTGTGCATAAAATATTAAATGCAAAAGCATATTCACACCGAATACAAGTACTCATGACAATCTCTCTAAAATATTTAAATACATAAAATATAGATATGTTCTAATTAAAATACCATTATACTAGTCAAAGGTTTAACCTTTTCAATTGTACAATAAACGTAATAATTTCTCAAGAATTTGGATATATTATTTTTAGTGATGGCTAATTACTATGGTTAAATATGAAAAGATATGGCACTTAAGACAAAAATAATAACTACGATTAAAAATCAAATATTTTTACTACAATTAAAACCATAACAAATGTTTACTTACTATGGACAAATCATATATTTCTTCTATGAATTTCATGGAATTGTGGTGGATATTATTAATTTATAAAAATTCATAAACCATGATTATTTACAATATTGGGATTGTAATTCCTTCATCAGACCCTACAATCTCCAGATCAAGGAAGAACCTTGCTAGTCCTAGGTCTTTAATAGTGAAAAGCTTGTCAAGGTATTGTTTAATTTTTGTAAGTAGTTGCTTTGATGGACCTGCAATCAAGACATCATCCACATATACAAGCAAGCGAAAAATCCTGCAGGAGTTAATTTAGTAAATAAACAATGATCATGTTTTTACTGAATGAAGCCAAATTTTTTCCAATTTTCTTGTAAATTCTAAGTTCCATTATCTTGAGGCTTGTTTTAAGCCATAAAGTGATCTTTTTAGTTTGCAAAGATGCTCTTCAGGGACATTATATCCTTCAGGTGGCTTCATATATATTTCTTCATCTAAGGTTCCATGCAAGAATGCATTATTTATATCTAATTAGTGTAAATGCCATTTTAATTTAGCAGCAACAACGATAAGAACTCTCACTATTACAGCCTTGGCCATAGGTGAGAAACTATCAATGTAATCTATATATTCTATTTGGTTATAACCCTTAGCCACTAATCTAGTTTTATATTTTTCTATGGATCCATCTAGTTTGACCTTGATCTTAAAAATCCATTTGCTGCCTATAGTTATTTTGTTGGGAGGAAGTTTAGTTATTTCCCATGTTTGATTTCCTTCAAGTGCCTTAAGTTCTACAGTCATTGCTTCTCTCCATTCTCTTTTGTTGGTTGCTTGAGCATAAGTTCTAGGCTCTTGTGGAAGCTGGAAAGCTGTGAGTAAGCAATTCCGTGGCGTCAACAAATTTTTTCACTGCAATTACAGTTTTCAACATGGTATCAGAGCCTTCTTTTGAGGGTCTCTGCATACTTCTCTCATCAATGTACAAACCATGTTCGATTATATTCCTCAATGGCGCCCAGAGGTTCAGAGGCAATGGAAGGGAATGTTATGGAGACTCAGACTGCTCCGATAAATCAAAGTGCAATTGTAAACCAAACAACAGTAGATATGACTCTTGCTGAAAACACCGAAAAATGCGAGTGGATTGGCCAAAGAATGCGCAAGCGGAAGCGGTACTGCAAAAATTTTTAAATAAAAATAAAACATAACAAAACCATAATTCTAAGGGGTGTACTCTTGGAGTTTCTGAGGACTCGATATAGTTTATCACAATACCGATAAAGTTAAATGGGGCTAATGGTCAAAGAAAAAAATAACGAGAGGTACATAAATCATAAATCAAAAGTTATCTCTTTAATTTGATTTACTTCGAATCTCCTTCATTTGGTTCGTTCACGCAAGGCTTCAACGTAGAGGCCCTCTAAAGTTACATTCATACCACACTAGAATTGGGATCTCTCAACTCAATTTGCTAGAAAAGAAATTGGAAAAAAAAAAAACAATATTGGAGAGGGGCGGCCGAGTGGATATATTCGAATTTGTCTAGGTTCATCCTATTATCCATAAGGTAATAAAATCCTTTATTTCAAATAAAGGATGATTAACATGGCACTTTTCAAAAGTGAATTTGTTAGTCAATAATTTCTTTTTTTAAGATTTTCCACCAACCTAGTTATGGGCTTTGCATTGGCCGATTTTATTAAATAAAATACGGGGCCCAATAATTTTAATTCAATCCAATTTAATTAAAGCCAACTTAATTAATTTCATAATATATTTAATCCGATTAAATATATGAGTCCAATAAGCTTTTATTAATTAATAAGTCTAACTTATTAAATAATAAGGGCAAGCCCAATATAAATTAATCTTATAAATTTATTCTTGGGCTCCTCCATCCAATGGACCCCTCTCATTAATAAGTAATCAATTACTTATGGAATTAATTTCTAATTAATTCGTCGTCCCTTCTCAGTGATTTGTGTGTGACTCTTTAGGTTCACCTTTCAGCTAGACTTGGGCTGGTGTTAAACATTATTATTAATTAAATCTAATTTAATTAGTAATTCGCGATCAACCTTTGATCAAGAAATGTCATCACCATGGGTGGCCGTCTAACAACGGTCTATGGCACTAGAGACTAGGCGAGAATATCCATATGAACTTTTAGACTCTCGAGTCCATACGGGTACGGTCCTTCTTTCTACCATCTGCCGGCCTTAGTCTTAGGGCATGGAATTGGGTGTCGGTTCCCATCCTGGACTAGGCATCTATGCTTAATACTTGAGATCGCGTTACGCCAAATTGCTCAATATAGGAACCTCTGTTTCTTATTCGATCAATTAATGGCCACAATTTTATAGAGCGTAAAAGCATCTCCAAGTGCATAGGAGATACCTCTGTCACGATTTGACAAGGGACGAATCCTCTTCTTGGAACTCACCGTTCTCGCTACATGCTTTGATGTACTGGACAAGGCTTATGATGACCATGTTTGAGACGATCACCTCTCGCGCAAATCCAAGATATATACAGTCATCACATGCACGTGACTGCGTAATTCCTCAAGTCTTAGGACTACTCCTATACTATCAAAGCTGGGAATTTGAATTATACCGACCAAGCCTCCAAGCTTCTATATGACCATCCCCGCCAGTCAGTTCAGTCGATTCGACACCTAGCCAATAGACCCATTAAGATTGCATAGATGTCCCACGTATGTCGCCAATGAAACACGACATTCATCAAATGAATACGACTCTTAGTGCAAGTCTTCATAGAACAATCGATGCACATTCTCGAGGTCCTCAACTTGGAACAGTTTAGACCCAATCCTAGACAGTTAGTTTCATGACCGCCATCCAATGCGCAGTCCAACTGTTTTACAGTTGTTAAATTGGTCTGTGGGCTTTGTTGTGATGTTTGAAAGAAATGCAACCAAATGTGTAATGAGCACAACAAATGAAATGCTAATAGAGAATATTTATTTTATTCACTAAATAATATTATATAAAATTGAGTTATCGGCAGAATAGATTACAAGTATGCCAATCTAATTGGCTTTCAGGTCACATATTCTAACACTTACAGCTTTATTCATCTGACCATCCTACCTGGATAGCAGCTCTTGCTGTGAAAATGAAGCTGGAATTTATATATATGGAAGCTTGGTCCGACCTGTCGAAGTTTCAGAGGAGTTTAAGAAATGGAATCGTATTCATTTCATGTTGATAACTTGGATCCTAAATTCTATTTCAAAGGATATAGTTGAGGCATTCATGTATGTGAGTTCAACTAGGAATTTGTGGATGGAATTAGAAGCTCGATATGGAGAGAGCAATGGTCCATCAATCTAGCAATTACAATGTGAGATCAGATTCATCGTGCAAGGAAATAAGTTAGTGACAAATTACTATACCAAATTAAAGAAATTGAGGGATAATGCCTGCTTGGCACCAACTCCTGAATGCGCATGTGTTGGATTCTACCGCCTGTGATGGAAATAAACCTAATAAACTTTCATTAGTTCATTTTAGTTGTAACTCCAACTTATCTTAGGCAATATCATGTAATAATGACGTTTGGTATAACAGACAATGGCATTTGTCCAAGAACTCAATGATGCATATTTCTTCTACTACCCTGGTCTCTGCTTCTTAAAATGTCATCTATAATATCTGTCCCTTAGCTAAACTTCATAGATTACCATTTCATTCCAGCAACGTTCGGTCCAACTCCATCTTTGATCTTATCCATGTCGATATTTGGGGACATTATAGCAACACACAATCTCTGGGTGTCAATTTATTCTCACTATTTTTGATGATTTTAGTAGAGCAACTTGTACATTTCTAATGAGACACGAGACTCTATATCCTTCAAAAAATTTGCATCTTGTTCAGACATAATTTGACAAGAGAATAAAGTGTGTGAGATCAGATAATGGATGGAATTTCTCAACGAGCAATGTCAAAATTCTTTCATATCCCCAGGATCATTCATCAAAAGAGTTTCACGTACACACCACAACAAAATGGAGAAGTGGACCGTATATATAGGCTTAACTTCCTAGGAAATTTGTGGGTGATGCCATTCTTTCAACTACTTATCTCAGAAATAAGTTCCACTCTCGTCTTCTTAATTGTAAAACACCATTTCACATTCAATACAACAAGCCAACCTCGTATCAACACCTTAAAACATTTAGTTGTCTTTATTTTGTTGTCAGTAAATCTAAATTTGATAGGCTTGCCTCTAAATGTATCTTCCTAGGTTACCCCCTAGTCAGAAAGCATATAAAGTCTATGATCTCGAATCTTACCACACATTTGTGTCTCGTGATGTTAAATTCCATGAATATGTATTTCCTTTTGCTCATGTTAATCCTACTCCTGCACACTGTCCATTGTTAAAGATTCCACTTGCCGCAAATGCTGTTAACCCCATACCTCCGACAAATTTATGCCTACCTAAACCATCTCTCCTACCGTCTTCCCATTCTGATTCTACTACTTTTCCTTACACACAACCTAGACGGTCACAGAGGGACCATCAACAACTATCTTCGCTTAATGACTTTGTATGTCATATATATGATCGTGCCTCTACACCAACTCTCAGAAACTTTACCCCTACATCCTTGAAATTTATGGCATCATTATCTATTTTGCAGGAACCATGGACTTATAATCCGGCTTATATTAGTACCCCATAGGTGAATTCTATGAACCAAAAGCTTATAGCCTTTGAGAACAATGACATGGACGTTGGTCCTTTGCCTAAAGGGAAGAAGACGATTAGTTGTAAGTGGGTTTTAAAGTTAAATGGAAATATGATTATTCTGTTGATCGTACAAAGCCCGACTAGTGGCCAAGGGCTACACCAAGATTGATTACACTAAGAACTTCTCACCAATTGCTAAAGTTGTTACGGTGCGCTTCACTTGGCTGTTGCTATAGACATTTAATGGCCCGTGCACCAGATTGATATTTCACATGGCATTCAACAACTTAGCCAATTCCTCCAAAATTCATGTGAGGATCACTAGCATGCGGTTCTGCATGTGGTTTGCTATTTGAAATGGTCTCCTACTAAAGACCTTCTCTTTCCTTCCTATCTTGTAACCTATTGTACTGCAGATTGGCGTTCTTGTGTGGATTTGCACCGTTCACTGACTAGGTTTTATATTTTTCTTGCAGATGCCCTTGTTTCCTGGAAAATAAAGAAGCAGTGTACAATTTCTCGATCCTTTGCTGAGGCCAAATATCATAGCATCGGGCCTACTATTTGCGAATTCAAGTGGATAATATCCTTTGTGATTTTGGGACTGTTGTCCTACGCTCATTCCTTTGCATTGCGATAATCCGACCGCCTTACATATCACGGCCAACAAGGTGTGTGATGAACGAACCAAGCACTTGGACATTGACGGTCACACTGTCCGTGATTGTTACAAAGAAGGGCTTCCTTGCTCTTTTTGTTCGAAGTTGAAAACAACTTGCATACATGTTTACCGAAATTCTTTTGGGAGCTACCTTCGATTCTTTGCTGTGCAAGTAGGGTTTGATCTCGGGTGATCGACGTTCAACGTTTGGGGAGGATATTGGAAATAATGGTGATGGCCATGAAGGTGCAACTACAGTATAGCATCTCCTGGATCCAGGCTGAAGAAAGAGGAAGACACGCTATCCATACAACATATTTTTTATATTTGAAAAATGCATTTCTCATGCATATATAGTTTTTATGTCTAGACAGGTGTTCAAGTTGGTTGGGGTTAGTTAGGTTGTTAGTTAGTTATTCATTTTTCCCACTGCTTTTGGACGTAAACTTACAGACAAGCTCCCTTGAGTTCACTTCTGTGTAGTGATGGCAACGGGGCGAGTCTGGTGCGGGTTTGCCCTTGCCCGGTCCTAGACCTTCCCCTCTTCGTAAACCCCGAACCCGTACCCTGCCTCGCCTGGAAAAACCTCGACCCCGCCCCATCTCCTTAAAAGCCCAACCTCGCCAAACCCGTCCCGCAAGCCCACCCCATTTCGCATGTTTTTATTTTTTTATTTATTTAATTAAATAATATCAATTTTAATTTAGTAATTTAACATAGATTTTTTTTATCTAAAATGAATTATATAATACAACGAATATATTCAATTAATATTTTATTTTTTCAATAAGTAATATGAGTTTATTTTTAACCAAAACATTTATCTAACTTTTTAATTTCACCGATAAGTAATCTCCAATTTTAATTAACATAGTGTTAACTAAAATGAATTATATAATACAAATAGTACATTTAACTAATTTATTTTTTATATTTTGCATATAGAGTTGGATATATGCAAAATTATTTAAAATTTTACCTATAACATCATAATTTTCTATTAATAATGTATTAGATATGAATAAATAAATAATAAAAAATTTAAAAAAGTAGACCAGGGTGGGTCCAAAATGGATCCAATACAAAACCCATAACCAATGCACTCATGGATCCACTATTGGATGCTGGTTCAGAAAAACATTTATTAATAAAAAATATTCTTGTTCTTATTTGATAAATATTTTTATTAGTAAGATTTTTAAATTTTTTATATACTAAAATTATATTAGTATAATATTAATTTGCATATTTTCTTAATACAAAATAAAGAGAAGGGTTATTCAATAAACTTACAAAAAATATTCTTTTCTTTTCAATCTGTTTTTCTAGTATCAAACAAGTAGATGTATGTGAAATTTACTCCACTTCCAATTATACCAAATATATGTGAAATTTACTCCACTTCCAATTATACCAAATAACTTGAAGAAAAAATATTATTTTTTTCTTTCCCTGCCCCCTTTTACTTTCATTTTTCTCTCATTTGAACCAAACAAACCCTTAGTTAACAATACATTATGTGAAAAAACTTGCAAAAGTCTTAACATGTTGGGCATATGCCTCTAACATGTTTTGAAGTCAGAGCGGACTAATCATGGGTTTTTTATGGATTTCTCTCGGAAAAACATGATTTGAAGCTATCATGGGTTTTTTATGGATTTCTCTCGGAAAAACATGATTTGAAGCTTGAATTTCTTGAAATCCTGCTATAGTGAAAAGACACACCATCGATGTACTATAAAAAATGGAGAATTTCAGATGAGCATTGACAGTGTTAAATAGATGAGTTATAAAGCATGAGATCAACCATAAAAATCATAAATTAAAAAAAAAATAGATAAGTTAAAAGCAGAATGGAGTGCATGCGAACTACACACACTACTACATCTAAAACTACAAACTCTTCACACGGAATTCACGTTGACGCCACAGTCGATGAGGATGAAGACGATATGGTGGCAGGGATAGACGGCAGTGAGTTGGCGAATGTTGTTGACGAACATGGAGGGCAGGCAAACAGCAACAATGCAGCAGCGACTGATGACAGATTGGACGGGGAAGATGCGCCGGCGATTAATCAGTCCCCCATGGAGTTTCAATTTGCAGATTTTATTATTTTGGCCGTAGAGTAATCGAAAAAGGGGATGACGAATCTGTTCGTGCACTGAATGATCTCCACTAGCGTTGGACAGCGAAATATGGAGAAAGCGACAGGAATTCGCAGGAGCTATTGTTTCGCAGTTTGGTGCGCTTGACGGCTGAACAGGCGGCGGAGCATCCTCTTTGCTTGGCGTCGTCATTGCAGATCTCTAAAAATAGGGCTACTGTAGATTTGAATCTGAGGGTCTCTGTGGTGCTGCTAGCGGTGCGAGATGAAACTGCCATGGTTGCGCAGGCATTTACTCATAGCCCAGATCAGATACAAAACATTGGAGAACCGGAGATGATGATGATGATCCCTGTTGCGAATACTGCAGCCACTGCACATATGGCACCGGCGACTGGACGGGCTGAAATTGCTAAAACCGCCGCTGCAGCAGTTTCGACCATTAAAATAACGCTGCCGGAACTACCTACTACCGACGTTGTTTCTATTGATGTTGCACCAGTGTACGTGACTGCGACTGCCACGCCACAATTACCGACATTTTCGCCCATCAGAATCTTCGTCGGTAATGTGCCACTTCAACATTGTTCGAACTTCATGAATTATTACGATAAAATTGCCAATATTTTCCATAATTCGTCTCGAAAAATGTTGACTTATGTTCCACCTATGATGAAAAATGGCAAAATTATTGTACGACTCACGATGGATATGGTTCGAGATTGTTCACGTTGTTGGATTGCGAGAGTAGTGGCTTTTTTTTTGGGCAAAAGACTGTATTTTCAGCACGTAAAGGACTACGTCAAATCTATTTGGCCAATGTTAACAGAAGTTACGGCCACGACAAATGGATTTTTCTTCTTCCGATTCAAAACTATAGTGGCAACGGAAGTAGTTATAGAGGGCGGACCATGTTTGTTCCAAGGACAACCAATCGTGTTGCAGAAATGGGAGCCGGGCATGGTCCTACATAAGCTGAAACATACCACTTGCATGAGCGTCGGACATGCCACGAAGGATTGCCCTTCCATGAAAGCACCAAAACAGCCGATCAATGTTTATGTGCAGAAGGCACGAGTGCAACCACCCATAGCTAAATCGGGTAAGGCTGTGGAGGAAGACAATATTAACTCATGAGGAGAAATTAATCGGCAGCTTATTGTATTTCAGACTCCGAGTACCCCTTTGGCATAAGGAGTCAATGAAGAAAGGAACAAGGGTAAGGAGTTAGTCATCTTTAATACTTTTGATTCACTTAACTCCATTGATGATGCAGATCATACCATTCGGGTCCTAACATAAGCAGCCCCGCCACGGGTGATCCATGTTCAACGCTGCTATATGGAACGTGCGTGGCCTGAACAAAATGGACCATCAGTTGGCACTGAAAGACGTAGTAACTGAGTTCAGGTTACAATTTATTGGCCTTCTTGAAACGCGTGTACGAAATACTAATATTACTCGTACATAATCTTTCTTACTGCCTCAATGCAAGTGGTTTGTTGATCCTGTGTCTGTTGGGAATCGTATATGGATTGCATGGGACGATACTATTCTTGATGTTAATGTGATAGAGTTGGGTGATCAATTTGTACACTGTCGTGTAATTGTTAGAGCACTCCATACGAATGTGATTATTACTGTTGTGTATGGTGGCAATGAAATTGCTGAGCGGCGTGAGTTGTGGCGATCACTGGGGGTGCTTGCGGGTCAGTGTGTGGATGACCCGTTGATAGTAGGAAGAGATTTTAATATTGTTCGTGACCTCAGTGAGGTGTGTGGTAATTTTGGTGATATCAGATTGGCGATGGATGAATTTAAAGCATGCATAAAGGATACAGATTGCTACAAATGCCCATGCAGGGTGAATGGTACACATGACATAACTGGATTTCGAACTCGCCAAGTTTATGGATGCGTTTAGATCGGATACTCATAAATGACACAGGGCTTGAGCGTTTTCCTAACTCATACTATTCAAACCTCACCCCACGCACCTCGGATCATTCACCACTGGTGCTATATGGGGATCGACAACAACAACTAGGAGGTATGTTCAGATCTAATAATTACCTTACTCTTTCACCAGATTTTATTCCCAGTGTGCAGAATGTTTGGCAACATGACATTATTGGAGTGCCTATGTACTCGATTACGCGGAAAGTAAAAGCTTTAGAGCTAGTATTCCGACAGCAACGGCGCAATAAAGGAGATCTTTTGGAGAATGTGTGCCTGGCTAAAGGATTCTTTGAGGAAGCATAGATCTTGGTTAGCTTTGATAGACAGAATGACCTCTTTCTACTCCTGGAATACCTTTGTCGTTTGGTATACACCAAGGCGGCAAAAATGGAACAAATCATGTTACAGCAGCGAGCTAAGATGTAATGGATGAAGGATGGGGATCAATACTCACGAGCCTTCTTTTGCTAGATAGCTCAGCGACGTGCCACTCGGAGAATCTTGCAAATAAATGATGAACATGGGACCACCTACTCAGAGCCAGGAGCAGTTATTCATGAGTTCGTCTCCTTCTATTAGGCTCTGTTAGGCGGAGAAAGATGGAGACAGGTGATAGATATCCAGTATCTGAGGCCATAGGCTAGACATGTCCTCAATCAGGAGGAAGGGCTTCAGCTCCTTACACCCGTCACTGCAGCTGACGTCAAACAGATAGTGTTTGACGTTGCTGAAGATAAAGCACCTAGACCTGATGGGTTCTCATCGATTTTTCATAAAGCTGCCTGGCCAATCATGGGTCCGGAGAATACGAAGGCAATCTTCGAGTTCTTTACCACGGGAAAACTACTGAAGCAAATCAACACCAAACTTCTTGAACTTATCCCTATGGTACATGCCCCTATGATGGACAAATTTTTGCCCTATTTCGTGTTGTAATGGTTTATATAAGATTATTGCCAAACTTATTGTATAAAAGTTGAGTACGGTGTTGGATAAGTTGATAAGCCCTTGTCACGCTGCCTTTATTCCTGGTCGTAGTATTGGAGATAATATACTCTTAGCACAAGAACTATTTATAGGCTACAATCAGGCACGCCTACCTCCTAAATGTGCACTGAAAGTGGATATCCGAAAAGCTTATGACACGGTAGAATGGGATTTTCTACTTGCAGTGTTACACCTGTTTGGATTCCCGACTATGTTCATTAGGTGGATAGAGTAGTGTGTCACGACACCCTTATTTTCCGTCGGGTTGAATGGGAAACCTCAGGATTTCTTTACGGGATCGAGAGGGTTACGGCAGGGGGGGGCTTTATCGCCCGAGCCTTTATCGCCAATCTGTTCGTTCTCGTAATGGAGGTTCTGCATTTGATTCTTCTGTAGATGATTGATCAGGACATGCATTTTTCTTTTCATTGAAAATGTGAGCCTTCTTGATTATTTTAGCTTGGATTTGCAGATGATCTGTTGCTGCTTTGCAAAGCTGATATGCACTCTATAGGGGTCTTTAAGCAGGGGTTGGACCTATTTGCCTCTTGGTTAGATCTCCGGCTTAATGTGCATAAGAGCCATCTTATAATCTCTCGATCTGCACAAGGGATACGCGATCAACTGTTAGTGATGCTCGACTTCCAGGAAGGGCACCTTCCGATGAGGTACTTGGGACTTCCTTTACTTTCCTCTAGATTATCGTTAACAAACTGAAGGTTGGGAAGGAATGAGATTATCATATGATGGGAGGGTACAAATTATTAAATTTGTCTTATGGCATTAAGTATATATTGGGCTTCTGCATTCTTCCTACCTAAAGGTGTTATAAGGGAGATTGAGAAGCGTTTGAGAGCTTTTGTGTGGAAGGGCACAACAACCAGTGGATATGCCAAAGTAGCATGTAGGGATGTCTGTGGACCGGCGTCGGAGCAAGGTCAGGGCCTAAGGGACATCGCTACTTTAAACCGTGCGTTAATAAGCAAGAAGCTGTGTGATGTTATCCGATGTGATAGAACATCAATCTGTGTAGAATGGTTATTTAACAGGCGGCTATGTGATAAATCTGTATGGACGGTCATTGACAATGGGGGTTCTTTGGGCTGGAGGAAACTTCTTCGACTACGCCCCTTGCTTCGATCAATGGTGGACTATTAGATTGGTGATGGGAATTCATTTTATCTATGGCATGATCTATTGCATCACCTTGCTCCTCTTATTGAGATATTCCCACGGGATCCACGTCTGCTTGGGCTTAGGACAACAGACAAGCTCAGCAGTGTTATTATGGAGGGGCAATGGCGTTGGCCTCTCATTATGGACATTGAGTGCTTGGAGATTTTGCATGCATTGCCAATAAATCATGGCGAGAAAGATCGCATTATTTGGCGATTCGAGACGGTAGGACCCACAGTTGCATCTCTTTACAGGCTATTGGACCCACCGTGACCCAAGGTAGGTTGGTCTTCACTACTCTCGGGTTTTCTGAAGATCCCCAGGCATAATTTACTCCTATGGCTTGCGATTTATTGAAAAAACTATCCACAGCTGATAAACCATGGCTATCATATTTAGGCACCTATATATTATGTGATGAGGGCGCAATAGAGACACATACTTATCTATTCTTTTTCGATGCCATTATACCAGAAGATGCCTGACAACGATTCGACGACTTGTTCAATTTGAATGGCCTAATAGTGAATGGCCACGGGATGTTGAGTGGGCTTTAAGGAAATGGAGAGAAAAACATATCATTAACTTGGCTTATCGTGCACTCCTTGCTGCTTGCATTTATCACATTTGGAGGGAACGAATGATACTTAAAAAAATACAAATAATAAATAAAAAATGCATAAACGACTTTTGTGGCTTAAGGTAGAAAGAAAAAAACTAATAAAAATGTAGACCACGAAATTATAACATTTTGATTTTGTCCGAATCTGCTTTGCTCGTTGTTCCTTCTCCAGATCTGAGTTCACGCAAAGATCAACTTAAACCTCCTCTTCCTTCATCCACATCACACGTCGGATGCATAATTTTCAATACCACTATTAGATGACTTTAGATCTGGCAATCGAAACTATTTTTATTGAACAAAATGGATTCGATTCTCACTCTCAAAGTAGTGAATCGGATTTAATTAGCTTTTTCTTGAAACTTATTCATGAAGAACTTGATGGAGAAGGGAAGAGAGAGTAGTGGATGGATTGTGAGAGATGCAGAGTAGAGAGAAAAAGGTAATTTTTCAAAACACTGAGATGAGAGATGTTGGGAAAAATAATACACTTGGTGTGTTATACGTCATCATGGCCGAGTGGGGTCTGTAGAGGAGTCTCAACTCCTCTTTTGACCTAGTCACTCTCAAAATCGGCTAGGACTTTAGTTAGGTGGATCGAGTTTGGTTTAATTCAACAACTAAATCAATTCAAGCCCAGCAAAGGTCCATCTGATTTTTAAATTGACCTAATTAATTTTAAGGCCCAATAGGAGTTGAATAAATTTATTTAATCCAATTAAATAAATTAAAGTTCGAGTCCAATATTTAATTAATATAATTAACTACTTGAATTAAGCTCAATTAAATTAATCAAACAAATTATATTGTGCTAAGCCCCAACTTTTTTTGAGGAAAAAAGCGGTTGGAATATATATTGCTAGCAAAAATAAAGTTACTACTAGGCAACAATACAAGCAATAAAACCAGAAAAAGGAAGTCAATAATACTAAAGCCCTAGTTAACAATCCAAGCTGCTAAGCCCAAATTTAATTAATTCAATTAATTAAATTCTGACTACACTTCTCAAGACATATAATAACCAAATTAAAGACACAGTCATCTTTTATCAAGCCCAAGATACGATAATTCACATATCACTTTAAACATTGAAAGTCGAAAATGGATACAATACACTATTACAATGATACGCTTTACATTGTAATTTTAGTCATGTAATTATAGATATTTGGCATATTTGTAAGATTTATAATTTGCGATTTGATTCATTAATTTTGTAAATTTTATGATTTGAGGATACATTTTGCCAAATATTTGAAAATTAGTTGAAAACTACATGTGCAAGTCACGAATATATCCTCAAATTTACATCAACACACAAATTGCACGTGCTAATTTTCGTCAAATTTAGAAATTTCGAGCAAAAAATGTGTTATAAAATCGCAAAAATTTTACGAAGATAATACATCAAATTATAAGTTTCATTTTTTTTAAGGTCCAAAACGCCAATTATCTCTAATTATAGGACAAAAATTTTCAATAGAGCCTTTATAATATGTAATTCAAAATGATGCCATTAATCAAACTCATTATCTGAAGGTAATACGATTTTAATCTAGAATTATTCCTTTTAAAGAAGTTTATGTGTCATTTCAGACATAAAAAGTAGAAAATTACAGGATCAAAAATATATTTAAACTTTCGAAAACAGTATTTACACATTAGAGAATTCACAATATAAACAAACTAATGAATCATGCACTAGTTTAGCGAAGTTAATCATTAGAGGCTTCCCGTGAAGAACGTGGTCTTGCAACCCTACCTCGCCAGCTTTGTGTCCTCGATTTTGTTTAAAGTGAACAAAGGCGTAGTGATGCACGGGGAGTGAGTTAACACTGATCACTTCTCCATGAGCGGCAAACAGAGATTTTAACTCAAAATCTGTCACTTCTGGTGACAAATTGCCGATCGCAACTTGTTGGATGGATGAATCTCCTGCTGGAAATCTTTGACGGTCGGATCGTGGTTTTGTGTAGCTTCGGCCGCTGATTTTACATGTGATGCCGTTAAACGGGTCAAGTACACAGAACAAGAATAATAATGGACCGACAGAGGCTCCCATGTGAATAAAGAGATTTGTGTGCAATGGGGATGTGGTGGAGTGAGGTTTTGTAAGTGTATGAGTGGGGTTGTTACTGCAATATTTTGTTGGATTTGTTTGAATTTAATGAAATTTACTGGCTCTTGGTTGTATAGGTTTGAATTTAATGAAATTTACTGGCTCTTGGTTGTATAGTGCATTATTTGGAAATATGATAACTTTTATCTTGAATTAAATTAAAATTCTAAATTGGTTCTATTACTTAATAATATTTATTAGACTTGTCTTCTATAAACACTAAGAAATATTAGTATGACATTACATTATTGCAAGAGCCGATCAATTCTATGCGATTTACTGCTTAAAATCTTTCGTTGTTTTATTAATTTTATGCAACTTGACGTTGAAAAATCTTCCTAAAATCTCTTATTATAGCTAAAATCATTTCATGTTTTGAATTCCTGACTAAGTTCTAAACTTTCAGTCAACGATGTCTTAGCCTATCACTCATAGGTGAACTAGATTTCATGAATAAGTGTAAGATGATGGGTTCGAATCCCACCAAACAAGTGAGTATTTGACTCACTTTATGTGTTTTTATAATTTCTTTTATTATTCTTTGTTATTTTAATATATGAATCGAATATCAATATAGTTTCAAACTAATCAATTTATTTAAATATTGATGTTATTGTGTGATTACGATATATATATATATATATAATAGATTCCTCCCAAAAATTTTGAAAAATATGAATTAATTTCCCATCAATTTTTGCATTGTTTGACAATTTTTAAATTTGGGTTCTTTCTTATAAAGAGATTGGTGTAATTTAAGTTGTTTGGCATTTGGGTCCATTAAGAATTAGAATTTGCGACTTGGCCCATTAGTTTTGCATATTTCATGATTTGAGGACACATTTTGTCAAAAAGTTAAAAATTAGCTGGAAAAACACATGTGCAAGTCATGAATATGCTATCAAATTATTCTAGCACATGACTTGCACGTGCTAATTTTCGACAAATTTAGAAATTTCTAGTAAAATACGTGTTAGCAAATCATAAAATTTACTATGATATGCTTAACTTTTTGAAGGTCCAAAACGCCAAACACCTTTAATTATAGGACCAAAAATTTAATAGACGTTACAATATTCAATTCAAAATGAAGCCATTAATCAAAATTATTATCTAAAGTTAACATGATTTCAATCTAGAATTACTTGATAACTAAACATTCAACTTGCTCCATAAATATTTATAAACATTTTGTATGTGTTTTTAGATATTAGTGCTTAATAATCTCATTTGATATGCAATATTTCTTTTAAAAAAGTTTATTTTGAGACATGGAAAGTAGAAAAAAAAATAGAGAAATTAAAAAATTAAAGATTAAAAAATTACCATCCGGTTTAGCGAAGTTAATCAAAAGAGTCTTTTCGTGAACAACGTGGTCTTGCCGACCCTACCACTCCAACTTCGCGCACTCGATTTCTTTAAAGTGCACAAAGACGTACTGACGCAAGGGGAATGAGTTAATGCCCATCACTTCTCCATGAGTTGCAGACAGAGATTGTAACTCAGAATCTGTCACTTTTGGTGACAAATTACCGATCCACAAGTTGTTGGATGGATGAATCTCCCGCTGCAAATCTTTGACAGTCACATCGTGGTTCTGTGTAGCTTGCGCCACGGATTTTACATGTGGTACCATTAAACGGGTCAAGTACAGAAACAAGATAAATGATGGGTCGTCAGAGATTCCGATATGAATGAAAGTTGAATAGAAATAGATTTGTGTGCGATGGGGCTGTGGTATTTGTAGTATGTATATGGGTGTTGTGGTTATTGTAGTATTTGTTGAATTTATCTTAATTTAATGGCATTTGGTGGCTCCTAGTTATACTATGTATTATTTGAAAATATTATAACTTTCACCCTGAAATTAAATTAAATTTCTAAATTGGTCCTACTACTTAATGATATTTATTAGACTTGTTCTCTATAAACACTCAGAAATATTAGTCTAGCTTTATATTATACGGTTTCATGCAATTTACCTCATGTAATATTGTAGTTGTTCAAATTATCCTTTAAGAGAAAAAAAATCAAATTACCTTCCTATGTTTTTTTTAAATAGAGCAATTTTTACGTTCATTTCTGAAAAGGTAACTTACTTCATTTCATAAAATATAGTGAAGTATTTTGCTATTCTTTCATAAAGAATAATTTGTTCATTTGCAATATTACTTACAGCAGGTTGCGTGAATTCGTGTGTAATTAATCTTTATTTATTGATTTGTCAAGCAATTTTGTCTTGGGATTTCCTTAGACAATAAAGTTAATGCTTTCATTTTTGCATTACTTAGTGTTCTTTTTTTATTCTTTTCATTGTATTTTATACTTTGAAATTTTAAAATTATTTATTAATTCCATGCTATTGATATGATAAAGGTTATGTCCTCATTTTATGATTGTATATATTATGATAATTTTATTACACTTTCTACTATCATTATTACTGCTTAAAATCCTTCATTCTTTAATTGATTTTATGCAAGTTGCCACTTAAAATTCCTCATAAAATCTCTTATTATAGCATTAATCATGTCAAATTTCCAATTCCTAACTAACTTCTAAACTTAGCCTATCACTTATAGATGATCTAGGTTTCATGAACAAGCCTAAGATTATGGGTTCAAATTCCATTATTTTTTACTTACTTTATGTGGGTTTATTATATTCTATTTCATTATTCTTTGTATTCATATATGAATTTAATATCGATATAATTCCAAACTAATGCATTGCGATCAATTTAGTAAGATATTATTATTACCATGTAATTACCATTTCAATATATATATATTAAACAAAAGGTTCACCCAAAAATTTTCAAGATATGAATTAATTTCCAGTAATTATTTGCATTATTTGAAAATTTTAAAATTTCATTAATTGATGTATTAAATTTCTATATCTATAAATAAAGGATGAAATTTAATGCTAATAATTGTACCAAAAATTTAGATTCTTTGCTTATAAAGAGATTTTGTGTACGTACCGGCCGAAGGATGGTGATGGCACTAGTGTGGATGGTTGTATTGGTGCATTGGATACTGTAATTTGGATTTATTTGAATTTAATTTAGTGTGGTGCCCTCCAACTATACTATGGATTATTTAAAAATATGGTCACTTTCGTCCTAAATTAGAACTTGCGATTTGGCCATTAATTTTACAAATTTCATGATTCTATGACATATTTTCCCATATATTTAAAAAGTAGTTGGAAAATCACATGTGCAAGTCATGTATATTCTTAAATTTAAGTCAACTAAAAAATTGCACGTGCTAATTTTGGACAAATATAGAAATTTCTGTCAAAATTTGTTAGAAAATCGAAAAAATTTATTAAGATGATAGTTTAAATTGTAAGTTCCACTTTTGAAGGTGTAAAACGCCAAACACCTCTAATTATATGATAAAAAGTTTACAACAGAGCCTTTATAATATTCAAATCAAAATGATGCCACTAATAAACCTTATTATCCAAAGGTAACACGATCTTAATCTAGAATTACTTGATAACTAAACATTCAGCTTTCAGTGCACAAATATTTGTAAACATTAATCGGTTTTAGCGAAGTTAATCATTAAAGGCTTCCCATGAAGAACGTGGCTTTGCAGACCTTGCCTCGCCAACTTCGTGCCCTCGATTTCTTTAAAGTACACAAGGCATAGAGATGGAAGGGGAATAAGTTGATGCTGGTCACTTCTCCCTGAGCGACAAACAGAGATTTAAACTCATAATCTGTCACTTTTAGTGACAAAATGCCGGTCCACAAGTTGTTGGGTGGATGGATCACCCTCTGAGAATCTTTGACGGTGCATCATGGTTCTGTGTAGCTCCAGTCGTTGATTTTATATGTGATGCCATTAAATGGGTCATGTATGGAAAACAAGATAAATGATAGGTCGTCGGAGGTTCTGATGTGACTGAAAACCGAAATAAAAAGAGATTAGTGTGCAATGGGGAGGTGGTGGAGTGAGGTTTTGTAAATATTTAAAAATATCATAACTTTCACTGTGAATTAAATTAAAATTGTAAATTGGTCCTATATGTTACTTATTAAAAACATTCTTGTGTTTCTAATCTAAATTTGTTGATTTTTCAAGAAAATTTCTCTTGGAATTTCTTTTGATACCAAAGTTAATTTTTTTATTTTTGCATATTTGGTATTCAACTTTTTTCTTGTCACTATATTTTATAAAACAAACCATGCTAATGACATGATAAGTTTATGCCATCACTTTATGATTGTGTTATGATAATTTTATTACTCTTTCTATTAGTATTAGTACTATTTTTGGTTATATATTGCAAAAGTCGACCATTTTTATTCAAAAATTTTTTGCTTAAAATTCTTCATTGTTTTATTGATTTTATGCAACTTGCCCCTAAAAAATCCTCCTAAAATCTCTTAATATAGTCAACATCATATCAAATTTTGAATTCCTGATTAACATCCTAACTTTCGGTCGATGATATCTTCAAATTCACACCAGCACATGACTTGCACGTGCCAATTTCTAACAAATTCAAAAAAATTTATCAAAATGTGTTAGTAAATATAAAAATTCCCTAAGACAATATATCAAATTGTAAGTTTCACTTTTTACAGGTTCAATGACGACAAATACCTCTTATTATAGGACAAAACATTTCAATAGAGCCTTTATAATGTTCAAATCAAAATGATGCCATTAATCAACCTTATTATCTAAATGTAACAACACGATCTTATTCTCAAATTTTTTTATAACTATACATTCAACTTAGTCCACAAATATTTTTAAACATTTTGTGTGTGCTTTTTGATATTAGTGCTTAATAATTTCATTTGATATTCGGCATTCTTTTTAACGAAGTTTATGAGTCAATCAAACATGGAAACTAGCAAAATTGTTGGACAAAAAATAGCCTTCAAAAAGTGTATTAACACTAACCAAAAATAAAAAAAGAAGTAGAGAAATCGCAAAATAAAAAAATAAAGAAATTACCTACCTACTTAGCGAAGTTAACCATTAGAGACTTCTTGTGAAGAATGTGGCCTTGCAGACCCTGGCTCGCCAACTTCATGCCTTCAATTTCTTTAAAGTGGACAAAGTCATAGTGATGAAAGGGGAATGAGTTAATGCTGATCTCTTCTTTATGAGCGGCAAACAGAGATTTTAACTCAAAATCTGTCACTTTTGTGATAAATTGCTGATCTACAAGTTGTTGGATGGATGAATCTCCCACTGCAAATCTTTGACAGCCGCATCGTGGTATTTTGTGTCTTCCACTGCTGATTTTACAGGTGGTGCCATTAAATAGGTCAAGTACAGAGAACAAGATAAATGATGGGTCATCGGAGGTTTTGATGTGAATTAATAGTTGAATAGAAATAGATTTATGTGTAATGGGGATATGGTGGTGTGAGATTCTGTAAGTGTACAGGGGTTGGTTACTGTAGTCTTTTGTTAGATTTGTTTGAATTAATGACATTTGGTGGCTCTTGGTTGTACTCTGTTATTCACAAAAAATTAAATTAAAATTCCAAATTGGACCTATATTATTTATCATAAACATTCTTGTATTTCTAATTTTAATTTGTTGATTTTTCAAGCAATTTTATCTTGAAATTTCTTGACTCTAAAGTTAATGCTTTCAATTTTGCATTGCTTAGTCTTTAATTTTTTCTTTCTTATCATTATATGTTATAAGATCAAGCTTTGAAATCTTAAAATGATTTATTACTTCCATGTTATTGATATGATAAAAATTTATGTCTTCACTTTTATGATTGTATTATGATAATTTTATTACTCTTTCTATTATCATTGTTACTCTTTTTTGTTATATATTGCAGGAGTCGACCAAATTTTTACAATTTACTGCTTAAAAATTCTTCATTGTTTTATTGATTTGATGCAACTTGTCCATGAAAAATCCTCCTAAAATCTCATATTATAGCCAACATCATGTCAATGTTCGAATTCATGACTAACTTGTAAACATTTAATCATCGATATCCTCAAATTTATACCCGTGCTAATTTCGATCAAATTTGGAAATTTCTTTGAAAACAATAAACAACAAATTTACTACAATAATAGATCAAATTATAACTTTCACTTTTTAAAGGTCGAAAATGCCGAATACCTCTTATTATAGGACAAAAAAATTCAATAGTGCCTTTATAATATTCAAATCAAAATGATGCAATTAATCAACCTTATTATCTAAAGGTAACAAGATCTTAATCTTGAATTGCTTGATAATATTTGGCTTGGTCCATAAATATTTATAAATCTTTTGTGTGTTTTTTTCGATATTAGTGCTTAAAAAGCTCATTTGATTTGCGACATTCCTTTTAAAGAAGTTTATATGTCATTTTAGACATGGAATGCAGCGAAATTACAAATAATATATTTAAGCCTTGAAAAACAGTATTTACACGAACAAAAAACAATAGAGAAATCATGAAATAAAAAAATTAATAATCACCAACCTATTTACGAAGAATGTGGCCTTGCAGGCCCTGCCTCACCATCTTTGCGCCCTTGATTTCTTTAAAGTGGACAAAGGCTTAGTTATGAGATGGGAATGAGTTAATGCAGATCACTTCTCCATGAGCAACGAATGGAAATTTTAACTCAGAATCTATCACTTTTAGTGACAAATTGCCGATCCATAAGTTGTTGGATGGATGAATCCACAGCTGCAAATCTTTCATGGCTGCATTGTGGTTCTATGTACCTTTCACCGGTAATTTTACAGGTGGTGCCATTAAACGGGCCAGGTACAGAGAACAAGATAAATGACAGGTTGTAGGAGGTTCCCATGTGAATGAAAAGCTAAATAGGAAGAGATTTGTGGTGCAATTGGGATATGGTGGAGTAAGGGTTTGTAATTAAGTGCATGGCCGGGTGGTAACTATAATATTTTATTGGATTGTTTTGAATTTAATGGGATTTGGTGGCTCCTGGTTGTACTCTGTATTATTTGAAATTCTTAAAATTATTTATTAATTTCATGTTATTAATATGATAAAGTTTATGTCCTCACTTTATGATAATTTTATTACTCTTTCTATTAACATTATTACTGTTTTGTGTTATATATAATAGGACTTGACCAATTTTATACAATTTACTCTTAAATTTCTTCATTGTTTTATTGATTTTATGCAACTTGCTACTGAAAAATCCTCCTAAGATCTCTTATTATAGCCAAGATCATATCAATTTTTTTAATTCCTTTCTAACTTCTAAACCTTCGGTCAACAATATCCTCAAATTTACACCAGCACATAACTTGCAAGTGCTAATTTTTGACAAATTTGAAATTTTCTATCGAAATAGGTAAGCAAATCGCAAAATTCATTTAGATAATAGATCAAATTGTAAGTTTCACTTTCTGAAGGTTCAATAGAGCCTTTATAATATTATATTCAAAATGATATTTACCATTAATGAACCTTATTGTCTAAAGGTAACACAAACTTAATTAATCTAGAATTACTTGATAACTAAATATTCAACTTGGTCCATAAATATTTGAAAATATTCTCTACAAAAAATAAATATTTGTAAATATTCTGTGTTTTTTAGATATTTGTACTTAATAATCTCATTTGATATGCAACTTTTCTTGTCATAGAAGTATATGTGTCATTTGATATGCAACTTTTCTTGTATAGAAGTATATGGTTTTTGTACTCCTTCACTACTTCCAAGCGATCAGGTGATAGGGGTTTTTTCTATCTTTCTACCAAGCCTAAGTGTAGATATTTGGAACCCTTGAAGTCTAATGTCGGCCCCTGGCGTGAGAAATACATTTTTGTTCGACCTCCGCCTGGTGTAGTATGGCCCATCAGGTTAGAGTGGAACAAATATAAACCATCACCAAAAACAAGTGCAGGGTGGCTGGAAGGTTACCAAATAAATAGCCTGACGGCTTATAAATACGACCCGAAGAAGCTTTTAACAGAGAAGGTTTTGTGGTTCGCGCGTCTATCTCCAGCACCCCTCCACATCACAGAGATCTTAGGTGATTTTCTATTTCAAGTGCTGATGCATCTCTTTCATAATCGAATAACTGACTTACAATTGTTTTTCCTTGTCTTGCAGACGAATTAGTCATGAACTCACGACTGGCCTTACGACTGAAGGCAATCCAGAATAAGACTGGGGGACAACAGGTCGCTCCTCTTCCTGTCGACACTCCTGCTACAGCGACTATGTCCCCTTCCCCCCTTCGCGCCTTGATCCCCACTGGTCCATCAAATGTCGAGCACAGTACCCTGCCACACGACCCGATTTAAATTGACAGTGAGGGGATTCCTGTTAACGAGTATAATTTGGAAGACCTGGATTTACATCTGGACGACGACCAAAGCGAAGGTCAGAATGCCGATCAAGGCCAGGATCAGGGCGACCAGGACGGTGAGGGAACGAGTTCGAAGAAGGGGAAGAGACATCACAAGCGCAAGGGTAAAAGCCCTGTTGAACCCAATAACTCAGATAGCCGCCGATGCTAAGGTGGGGGAACTCGTGGCCCAGCTTGCAGAGAGGGACAGAAGGGATTGAGCTCACGTGGAGGAGATGCAGACCCTGATCGAAGAAGTCCAAAAAGTAAAGGGTCAGCTTACTGCCACGGAGGTTGCATTCTCAGATGGGTAGAAAGAGGGGTTCGCAGCTAGGAGAGAGGTCGGACTGGCAAAGGGCCAAAAGGAGGGTTTCAAGACTGACCACGCTCAAGGATTAGAGGAAGGCCAGGCTGGTCGAATCACTCTAGAGGAGCACCATCAAGCCCTTGCCAGCTCCCGTGTTCCTGTAGCTCGAGATTTTCTAAAGTCTGGCACGTTCAAAACAACTGTCGAAATCAAATCTGCCGACTTCATCAACAAGGGCTATAGGACATGTGTGGCCCAAATCAGAACTTTGGGTGGCTTCGCAGATTCCTTCGATGAATCGATTGGACATAACCTTAGATGGGAAGCTGCAGCCATACCCTGAAGAGCCCGCTCCTGAAGATGACGAGTTCTCCACCTTGCTGGACGAGATAGAACCTGATCCTTAGTGGATAGCCTCCAGTTCCTGAATTTTTTGTACCTTGGGGTCGAATAGAATATTCTGACTATTTTGTACTAACCACCGAACAAAACGATCCTGTAACTATTATACCATTTGGTCAATACAACTCTTTTGAGATCGGTTCTCTGCTTCGCAAATTTATTATCTTTTGCATTCTTGTCAATATCTGTGCTGCATACTTAACTTTTTATCATCGATACTTTAAGGGTGCGTCTTTTTACAGATCGCACTTTATTCGACGCCTCTTTTTCAGTTGGCGTTTGGGGGGTGCGTCTTTCTCAGATTGCACTTTATTGGACGCCTCTTTTTCAGTTGGCGTTTGGGCGTGCCTCTTTCTCAGATCGCACCTTGTTGGACGCCTCTTTTTCAATTGGCGTTTGGGGTTTCGCTCGAGAAGTCCAAATAAAAGACAGTAATCGTAAAAAATACGCACAATTTTCGAATTGACATAACGTAAAAGACAGTAATCGTAAAAATGATTCTTCGAGCAATTGATGGCCTTTCGCAGGCACCTTAGATATGATTTTTCGAGCAGTTGATGGCCTTTCGCAGGCACCTTAAACATTATTCTTCGAGCAGTTGATAGCCTTTCGTAGACACCTTAAACATGGTTCTTCGAGCAGTTGATGGCCTTTCGCAGGCACCTTAAACATGGTTCTTCGAGCGGTTGATGGCCTTTCGCAGAAACCTTAAACATGGTTCTTCGAGCAGTTAATGGCCTTTTACAGGCATCTTAAATATGGATCTTCGAGCAGTTGACGGCCTTTCACATGCTCCGGATATACGATCTCCTCAGTTATGCATAAAACTTTTTCAGATTCTGGATATTCCACGGTCGTGGTAAGTTCTGCCCTTGCATATCCTGCAATTTGTACGTACCCTATTTTCTAATTTCTATGACTTTGCACGGGCCTTCCCAAGAAGGGTCGAGCTTACCCACGTGCTTTAAAGCCTCTACTTTCTTGAGTACCAAGTCACCCACTTGCAGTAGCCTTGGTCGGATTTTGCAATCATGGTTTTTCATCATCAACCCCTTGTGATGCAGAATTTTTGCGTACGCGGTATCCCTTTTCTCTTCTATCACTGTGTAGTCAAAGCTTCGTTCACTGTGTTGTTTGATTCGGGGTCATACATTGCGATCTCTATAGGGATTATTGCTTCAGTACCATAAACCAAGCAGAACGGGGTCTCACCTGTTGCTGTTCGGGGTGTTGTTCGATATGCCCACAGGACTCCCGGTAACTCTTTGTAACGTCCGTAGAATTTTTCACGTAATTGGGAGATTAATTGGTAATTATTAGAAATTCAAATTTAATTAGTAAACAAATTATAGATTGAATTTGGAATATAATAACACTTGAACGGATTAAATTGGAGTTCGTTATAATATTTAGGGCAAATTATAGTAATTAAGAAATTAGAAAGGATGTAATTGGTATTTTAATTATAAAATAAAACACATACACATTTTATACAAGCAAACACATATTCCAAAACACAAACAGTTAGAAATTTGCAATTTCTCGCGGAGAACGAACAGGTACAAAAATTTATATTTTAAATTATAATAATTTATATAATTATATTATTTATTTACTCCGCTTATTAAATAGAGTTTATATTGAGCGGTGAACTATTTAATCGGAGTATTTTATGATTTTGGCTATTTAAATTAGTGTCGTATTAAATATCACAATTGCTATAAAAATGATATAGTTAGGCAATTAAATTATTTGATTTGTTAGATTTAATTATCCTTATAGTTAATTTATACAATTCCATCGGAATGATTAACCAAATATGTAATTCTATGTATTGTTGCTTAATTAAATTGTATAGCAACGGTAAATTGACAGGAAATTCACAGAAATACTTCGGAAGTTATATTTTAGGAATATTATATTATTAAAGAGGAAAATGAGGTTTCAATGGTAATATAATTTACGAATGCTATTAAAAATGATAGTTATAAATATATAAGGGGTTTGATTAAGTGAATTCTTATGAATTATTTGGTAAATTAAATATATTGATTATACGTATTATAATTTATTATAGGACGTGACGACAAGGTAGAGGGTTGAGCAGTCCCTCGTAAAATAGAAGCATTTTGGGATATAAGGTAAGTATAGCTAATTGGATTTATATATATATATATATATGTGGGTGTGTGTAGTATTGTATATATTATATATATTGGTTTCTTGGATGCGATCATGGACTTGGCTTTATATTATTATACGTGGCTTTCGTATATTGATTGTTTACATAATTAGTTGTGGATTATTTGAATATTGGTGAAATTGTTACTATGTGGTATGTGATGGTAATGTAGAGATATGCGGGATATGATTATGGGATAATAATATAATTGATTGTTGATGAAATCTAATTGGGAGTTGTTATTGAGAAAGTGATTATTATAAAGAATAGAATGACGATTGTGAATGGAAATAAAAGATGATGCTTACCTAGTTGGAAACACAGTCAATAGTTTATGAAAATGTGATTGATGATAATGTGATTGATATTGAGATATGAAAAATATGTGAATTAAGCTAGGTACCATGGCGCGTAGGGTACCGGGGTATTCCGGAGCAGCAGGGAATATCTTGTGCTTGTTAGCTACACACTGGGGTGGTGTGGGGGTACCATGTTTGTTGTGATGTCCTGTGCTATATTGCTACACAGCTGAAGTAAAAGAGTGTGGGGATATCACACAACGGGTATCCTGTGCTGTATATGATATGATGATGGCCGGCGAAACCATTGACTGATGTACTCCAGTTAGAGTAAGTGGGGCCCTTAACTAATAAATGATAACGGATGAATATTATGTCGTGGATTGATTTACAGTTGTGAGTATGTATTGTTGCTTATACTTGATGTTGCTGTATGACGAATGACTGTTGTCGGTATGACTGTATATACGTGAATCTTTGTCTGTGTATATATATATAGACTGATCAGCTATACTTATTGAGTAGGCAGCTCATTCCGTGCCACGTACTTTTCAGGAGATAGGTCACACTGATTAGCCACATTGGACTTTGAGCGGTGCCGTCGTCTTTATTAGATGGGTCAGCCGTGACTTCTGAAGCCAAAGTTTTTGATTGTTGGGTTGTAAATATTCTGGTCTTTTGTCGAAATTTGTGTTTAAAAGTTGTGGTATGATTTTTCTTGAGGTTATGTACACGAGAACATGTAGTGAGGGTAAATATTACTTTTGGTGGTATATATTATCTTTTGTGACATATAATATTATATTGATAAATTAGAATTTATTTTACTGATTGAAATAGAATTACTTATAGAATGAGTTTTGATTAAAGAAAGGATGAAATAGAAATGATTAGATGTAGCGAGTACGGGGTGCTACACTCTTCGACCCAAGACCCCTTATTCTCAAATCGCGTTTTTAGATGCTGCAGATCGTTCTGTTCGTCACTTCCGTTTGCCCATTAGCCTGGGGATTCGCGATTGATGTAAAATGTTGTGAGATCTTGAGCTCTTTGCACCATTCAGTGATTTTTCTTCCATGAAACTGAGTCCCATTGTCAGAATGAAATTCTAGGTACGTCGAACCTACATATGATGTTCTTCCATACGAAGTTGATGACTTCTTTCTCCGAAATTCTAGCCACGGCTTCTGCTTCGGCCCACTTAGAGAAGTATTCCATTGCTACAATAATAAACTTCTTCTGAGCTTGAGGAGGAGGGAAACGTCCCACAATATCTATCCCCATTGGTCGAAATGACATGCTATCTTGATCGGCTCAATGGGGGTCGTCGGTTGATGGATCATGGACACATATCTCTGGCAGCTCTAGCACTTTCTTACTAGCTCCTTTGTGTCCTTTATCATTGTGGGCCAAAAGTATCCTTGGCGCACAACCTTCTTTGCTAGCGACCTCGCGCCTGAATGATTTCCACAACTGCCCTCATGGATTTCTCGCATCATGTATTCAGCTCTTTCCTCGTCCAAGCACTTCAATAGGGGTTCATTAACCATTCGCTGGTACAACTGGCCTGATAGCAATGTGAAACTTGCGGCTCGAAATCTTACTCTTTTAGCTTTAATGGGATCTTCCGGCAAGGTGCCGCTCTCCAAATACTTTATAATTTCATCTTTCTAGGATTCAACCCCAGATATTGCCTGCACCTCCGCTTTACCCGAAATGGCTGATTGCTCTCGGACCAAGGGTGTAACCTTGCGATCCCTTATTCTAGACATTGCTGCTCCGAACTTGGACTAGGCGTCTGCTTTATCATTTCTGCCCTGGGAGCTTGAGAGATGGAACACTTATCAAATTTGTCCATCTAATTCTTAACGATGCCTCTGTAGGATGTCATCGTCTTTTCTCTCGTCTCGTACGTTCCTTCAATCTGCAGTGCAACTAGCTGGGAATCTGTGAAAACCTCTAAGTCTCTTGCTCCGGCTTCATACGCGAGCTCTAGTCCCAGAATCAATGCCTCATATTCCGCCTCATTATTAGTGACCGAGAACGATAATCGAGCTGCGACTTCGATCTCCACCTCCTCGGGTCCTTGGATCAATATTCCAGCACCCCCATTATTAGCATTTGAGGATCCATCAACGTGCAACATCCATTTGCAATTCTATCCTTTAGGATCGCTAGACAACTCCATCATAAAATCTGCTAGCACGTGTGCCTTCTGCACTGTTCTGGGCGGATATTCAATGTCATATTGCCCCAATTTGACCGCCCATTTAATTTACCTTCCTGAAGCTTCCGGCCGAGACATCACATGCTTCAAAGGGTGATTGGTCAGCACCACAATCTTGTGCGATTGAAAATATGGTCACAGCTTGCGGGCTGTGATAACCAGCGTGAATGCCAGCTTTTTCATCTCTGAATATCTCAATTTCGCTCCATCTAATATCTTTGACATAATAAATAGGGCTTTGACTCCCTTCTTCTTCCCGCACTAGCACTGAGCTAACAGCGCTCTCGGACACAGCTAAGTACCGAAACAGCGTTTCCACTTCCTTAGGATTTGCGAGCAGTGGAGGCCTTGTCAAATAATTTTGAGATCTTGTAGAGCTTTTTCGCACTCTTCATTCCACTCAAAATTTTTTGTCTTTCTCAAGATTTTAAAGAAAGGTAAGCTCTTATCAGCGGATCTAGAAATAAATCGGTTCAGTGAAGTGATCTTACCCGTCAACTTCTGTACTTCCTTGATTGTGGTCGGCGATCTCAAGCTCATGATGGCTTCAATCTTCTCGGGATTAGATTCAATTCCTCGTTCACTGACCATGTATCCCGAGAACTTGCCTCCTCCTAACTCAAATGTACATTTGTCCGGGTTCAACTTCATTCTATACGTCCTCATGATGTTGAATGCCTGTTCGAGATGTTCGAGGTGATCCTGCGACCTCTTGCTCTTGACCAATATGTCATCGACATATACTTCCATGGTCCTGCCGATGTGCTCGTGGAACATCTTATTTACCAATCACTGATAGGTCGCACCTGCGTTCTTCAAATCGAATGGCATTACACTATAACAATAAATTCCATTATTCGTAACAAAAGATGTCTTCTCCCGGTCTTCCTTGGCCATAAAAATTTGATGATAACCTAAACATTTCGAACCCCACTGTAGAATCTACCATGACATCAATCCGGGGTAAGAGATAAGGATCTTTCGGGCAGGCTTTATGCAAGTTTGTGAAGTCCACACACATCCGCCACTTCCCTGAGGACTTACGGACAAGCACCACGTTAGAGAGCCAATCAGTATATTGAACTTCAGATTCGTACTCGGCTTCGAATAGCTTGGCGACCTCCTACTCTATAATTTTGTTCTTTTCTACCCCAAATGACCTCTTCCTTTGCTGGAGCGGTCATGCTGTGGGACCGACATTCAACCTGTGCACGATCACTTCAGGGTTGACACCTGTAAAGTCTGACGAGCTCCACGCGAACATGTCTACGTTCCTTCTCAAGAATTCGATCATGGTTGTTTCCTTTTCTCCCATGTTTGCCCCAATTCTCGTGGTTCTCCCCTGTTCGCTTTCAACGAGTTGTACGGCCTTACACTCATGACTGGGTTTCATGTGTTTAGCTACATATGGCCGCGGCTTGGTGTATTCCCCAATCTTTCTTTTCTTCTGACTGGATTCTCCTTTCAGCGACAAGTTGTAACATTTTTTGAGCTTCCTTCTGGTCGCAGGCCACCTCTCCTATTCCATTCTCCGTGGGGAATTTTATTTTCATGTGATATGGCGAGATGACTGCTCGAAATAAATTCAGACCTAGTCTGCCCAGAGTAACATTATAAGCAAATGGGGTATCCACTACCAAAAATTTTACCATCAGGGTTTTTCATTTCGGCTCTTCACCCATGGACACCGACAGCTCGATCATTTCGAGCGAAGCTACCTCACTCCCTCCAAAACCGACCAGAGGAGTCTTCACAGGTTCCAAACGGGCATTCTCTAGACCCATCTTATCGACCATACTCTTGAAAATGATATCCGCAGAGCTCCCGCTATCAACCAGTACTTTGTGAACAGTAAAATTCACTATGTCGAGCTTGATGACCATCGGATCGTTCATGTCTCCACTATCCGCTGGTCTATCTGAACTGTCAAAGGAGATGGCTTCTTCTTCTTCTACTTTCAATACAAACTCCCCTTCTCTGCTCAACCCCAATGTTCGGGCACATCTCTTTCTCGTTCTTTGTGAATCTCCTGCGCTGGACCCTCCAACAATTGTGTATGTCACCCCCTTCGTTGGTGCACTGCTTCTGCTAGCGGGGGCCTTATCCGTTCTGGAAGGGCCAGGATTTCGATCCCGGCTCCTCGACCTGCTCCTCCTTATTTCATCTTTGTTGATCTTGCAATTGGCAGGGACCTGATCTCGGAAATACCCCTGTCTCACCAACCTTTCTATCTCATCCTTTAGCTGAAAGAATTCCTCCATATTGTGTCCCCTTTCATAATGAAATCTGCAATACTTGTTAGAAAATTTTCTTAGAGGGGGTATACCTGGTGTGCCTTGGCCACTTCAACGCATCTGCATTTTCGACCATCATCAAGATTTTTTCACGCGACATAGCCAATGGAGTGTAGTTGTGGTATTTGGGCTGGTACTTCGGCTCTTTGGGTCTGTCATTCTTGGCCCTACTTCCACCGCCTTCTCTAACGTCTCGCGATTGTCTGTATGCTTGCTCGCGCTCTCTTCTCTCAAAATCCTTCATTGCGTTCATTTCTTCCTCGTCTATATATTTCTGAGCTAAAGCCATTAGCTGCTCCACATCACCCAGGGGATCGCGCGCGAGCGCAGATGTAAATGCACCGTTCTTCAGACCATGTATCAGAATGCTCACGATCATGTTGATTCTTAGCTCTTGAACCTCCAACGTTTCATTATTGAATCCCCCCATGAAGTTCCTCAGGGTCTCGTCCTCCCTCTGACGGATGTTGAATAGGTGGGTTGCCGACCTCTTCTGTTTTTTCTTGCTCGCAAAATGAAAGGAAAATTTCTGCACGAATTGTTCATATGATTCAATACTCTCTCGGGGCAAACTGGTAAACCATTCTTGTGTCTTCCCTGAAAGTGTGGTGGTGAACAACTTTGCCATGATGGGACCTGGCTGTCCGTATAAATTCATCACCATCTCGAACGCTGCAATATGCTCGTGTGGATCCTTCGTACTATCATACATCTGCAAATCAGGCACTCTAAATCCTGGTTCGACCACCTGAATCAGTATGTCATTGCTGAATGGAGAATTCTTGTTGTGGGACACTATCTCCCCTCGTTTCTTCAATTCATCAATCTATTTGCTTAGGAGCTCTATCTGCTTTCCCACGCTTTCAACCTCCGCTTATGATATTATGGGCTCCCTCTTTTTTGCTCAGACATGACTACTAGAACCGGGCTCCGATGTTGTTGGCCTCTTACTTCGGTGTTTCGGCTCACTTGGCTCTCTAGACTCTCTATGCGGCTCTGTGCTTTCAAACAGCTGCCTCCTAACAGTTTCCTTGAACAACTAAATTTGTACGACCCATAAATTTAGCAGCATTCAACTAATTACTGTGAAATCATAGCTTCTATTTCGAATAAAAATCCAAAACTCAACACTCTACCAAGTCATTTACGTTCTCATTGTAATCAAAAGGAGAAAAAAGAAAGAAGTAATAGCTTGGCATGTGTAGTTGATCTTGCTCGGAATTAGCAACCTGGAGTGAGCGACCTCACTACAGTTGACTAACCCCACCAAGACCAAGTATTTGGGATCCTGAGAATAAGATAAGTAAAATGAGCTCGTCGGGCACATCCCCGACAACGATCCTCTGACATTCAAGTTGGGCATGATCGAGGAAAAAGTATGCGATTAAGGGTGTAGGTCGAACTAGTTTAGCATTAATTACCACGAAATGTGGCGTCTTGGGGTATTTATAGGGCTTAGCTGGATACTGTTGAATGGGCCACGTGGCCTTATCCTGCTAGCTTACATCTCAAATCGGACGATCATCATTGTCTGGGTCTTCAAGTGCACGGCCAGATTCGGGTCGGGTCGGCTTCGACCCGCCCGGTACTAAAGGCGCGGATCCAGGGCAAAAGACTAAAATGCCCTTAATGAAGGGTATTTTGGATATTTCAGACATATTCTCATCATTAGTTGTATCCTGTTTCGTGGGAAATAATGGTGATGGTCATGAAAGTGCAGCAGCAGTCCAGCATCTCTGGAATCCAGGCTCAAGAAAGAGGAAAACACGCTATCCATACAACAAGCTTTGATAAGTGAAAATCCACTTTCTTATGCATATATATTTTTTATGTGTCCAGCTGAAAATTGTTACGTTTGACAGGTGTCCAAGTTGGTTGGGGTTCAAGGTGTATAGTGGGCTGGTTCGGTTCAAGACCGAGACGAACCAGCCTGAAAAAGTCCACCCTAGGACCGACCCGCTACTATTCATAGTCGGTCTTAGGGCAGTCTTGGAGCTCTAAGTGTGCCTCAATTGTGTCCATTTTTAAACCGAAGTTCAGTCCATGGACCGGCCCGATTGAGGACCAAGCCCAAACCAATCCCGCATTTGGTACGCATGTGTTTGTTTTATTTTTTTATGATATTGAAGTGTTCTTATACAGAATTACTTAAATGTATAATTATCTTATGAAATAAATAAATAATAAGTAAAATCACATAAAAATTTATATACAGAAAAATAATAGTGAAGAATATATAATCTTTTTAAAAAAAGGCCCAATAAGCCCGGTCCAAGGCCAGGTGGTCCCGAGTCACTGGGTTGGGCTAGTCCCATGTATTGATTCCTAGGACCGGCCAAGGACCAGCTTGGTCCCAAGCATGCCTAGGTCAAACCAACCCCCTTTTTAATTGGTTCAATACGGTCTTGGGTTGGGTTAGCCAAGCCTAGCCTATTGTGCATCTTGAGTTGTGGTTAGTTAGGTTGTTAGTTGATTATTCCTTTTTCCTCGCTGTTTCTGGACCTATTTTAAAGTCGAGCTTCCTTGAGCTCACTACTGAGAATAATTGAATACAATCAATACACAGGAAATTTTGCTCATAACATTCCGTGGCTTCAACAAATTTTTTCACTGCAATTACAGTTTTCAACATGGTATTAGAGCCTTCTTTTGATGATCTCTGCATACTTCTCTCATCAATGTACAAACCTTGTTCTATTATATTCCTCAATGGCGCCCAGAGGTTCAGAGGCAATGGAAGGGAATGTTGTGGAGACTCAGACTGCTTCGGTGAATCAAAGTGCAATTGTAAACCAAACAACGGTAGATATGACTCTTACTGAAAACACCGAAAAATGCGAGTGGATCGGCCCAAGAATGCGCAAGCGGAAGCGGTAATGCGAAAATTCATGAATAAAAATGAAACATAATAAAACCATATTTCTAAGGGGTGTACCCTTGAAGTTTCTGAAGATATAGTTTATCACAATACCAATAAAGTTAAACGGGGCTAATGGTAAAAGAACAAAAAATGGAGGTACATAAATCATAAATCATAAATCAAAACTTACCTCTTTGATTTGATTTACTTCGAATCTCCTACATTTGGTTTGTTCATGCAAGGCTTCAACATAGAGGCCCTCTAAAGTTACATCCATACCACACCAGAACTGGGATCCCTCAACTCAATTTGCAGAAAAGAAATTGGAAAAAAAAAAACAGCAAGTGTGTATTGGAGAGGGGCAGCCGAGTGGATGTATTAGAAAAAAAAACAGCAAGTGTGTATTGGAGAGGGGCAGCCGAGTGGATGTATTAGAATGTGTCTAGGTTCATCCTGTCATCCATAAGGTAATAAAATCCTTTATTTCAAATAAAGGATGATTGACATTGCACTTTCCAAAAGTGAATTTGTTAGTCAATAATTTCCTTTTTTAAGATTTTCCACCAACTTAGTTATGGTCTTTGCATTGGCCGATTTATTAAATAAAATACAAGGCTCAATAATTTTAATTAAATCTAATTTAACTAAAGCCAATTTAATTAAGTCCATCATATATTTAATACGGATTAAATATATGAGTCCAATAAGCTTTTATTAATTACTAAGTCTAACTTATTAAATAATAAGGGCAAGCCCAATAAATTAATCTTATTAATTTATTCTTGGGCTCCTCCATCCAATGGACCCCTCTCATTAATAAGTAATTCAATTACTTATGGAATTAATTTCTAATTAATTCGTCGTTCCTTCTTAGTGATTTGTGTGTGACTCTTTAGGTTCACCTTTCAACTAAACTTGTGCTGGTGTTAAACACTATTATTAAATAAATCAAATTTAATTAGTAATTCTCGATCAACCCTTGATCAAGAAAGCCCATCACTATGGGTGGCGGTCTAGCAACAGTCCATGACACTAGAGACTAGGCGAATATCCATATGAACTTTTAGACTCTCGAGTCCATACGGGTACGGTCCTTCTGTCTACCGTCTGCCGGCCTTAGTCTAGGGCATGGAATTGGGTGTCGGTTCCCATCCTGGACTAGGCGTCTATGCTTAATACATGAGATCGTGTTACGTCAAATTGCTCAACATAGGAATCTCTTTTTCCTATTTGATCAATTAATGGCCACAACTTTATAGAGCGTAAACGTATCTCCAAGTGCATAGGAGATACCTCTGTCACGTTTTGACAGGGGACAATATTCTCACTACATTGCTTTGACTGTACTGGACAAGGCTTATGATGACCATGTTTGGGATGATCACCTCTCGAACAAATCTAAGATACAGTCATCGCATGCACGTGACTGCGTAATTCCTCATGTCTGAGGACTACTCCTGTACTATCGAAGCCGGGGATCTAAGTCATACCGACCAAGCCTCCGAGCTTCCATATAACCATTCCCGCGAGTCAGTTTAGTCGATTCGACACCTAGCCAATCAACCTATTAAGGTTGCATAGACGTCCCACGTCTGTCGTCGATGAAATACGGCATTCATCAATTGAATGCAACTCTTAGTGCAAGTCTTCATAGAACACTCAATGCCGGTCCTCAACTTGGAACATTTCAGATCCAACCTTAAACAGTTAGTTTCATGACCACCATCCAATGCGCAGTCCAACTATTTTACGGTTGTTAAAGTGGTCTGTGGGCTTTGTTGTGATGTTTGAAAGAAATGCAAGCAAATGTGCAATGAGCACAATAAATGAAATGCTAATAGAGAATACTCATTTTAATCACTGAATAATATTATATAAAATTAAGTTACCGGCATAATAGATTACAAGTATGCCAATCTAATTGGCTTTCAGGTCACATATTCTAACACTTACAACTTTATTCATCCGACCATCCTACCTGGATAGCAGCTCTTGCTGCGAATATTTAAGCTGGAATTTATATATATGGAAGCTTGGTTCGACCTGCCGAACTTTCAGAGGAGTTTAAGAAATAGAATCGTATTCATTCCATGTTGACAACTTGGATCCTAAATTCTATTTCAAAGGATATAGTTGAGGCATTCATGTATGTGAGTTCAACAAGGGATTTGTGGATGGAATTAGAAGCTTGATATGGAGAGAGCAATGGTCCATCAATCTATCAATTACAATGTGAGATCAGATTCATCTTGCAAGGAAATATGTCAGTGACAAATTACTATACCAAATTAAAGAAATTGTGGGATAAGTTGGCCTGCTTCGCACCAACTCCTAGATGCGCATGTGTTGGACTCTACTGCTTGTGATGGAAATAAACCTAATAAACTTTCATTAGTTCATTTTAGTTGTAACTCCAGCCTATCTTAGCAATATCATGTAATAATGACGTTTGGTATAACGGACAAGGCCATTTGTCCAAGAACTGAATGAAGCATATTCTTCTACTACCCTGGTCTCTGATTCTTAAAATGTCATCTATAATATCTGTCCCTTAGATAAACTTCATAGATTACCATTTCATTCCAGCAACATTCGCTCCAACTCCATCTTCGATCTTATCCATGTCGATATTTGGGGACCTTATAGGCAACACACAATCTCTGGGTGTCAATTTATTCTCACTATTGTTGATGATTTTAGTAGAGCAACTTGGACATTTCTAATGAGATACGAGACTCTATATCCTATAAAAATTTTGCATCTTGTTCAGACACAATTTGACAAGAGAATAAAGTGGGTGAGATCAGATAATGGCTGGAATTTCTCAACGAGCAATGTCAAAATTCTTTCATATCACCGGGATCATTCATCAAAAGAGTTTCGTGTATACACCACAACAAAATGGAGTAGTGAACCGTAAGCATAGGCATCTTTTAGAGGTATTATGTTTCAGATTTTACTTCCTAGGAAATTTTTAGGTGATGCCATTCTTTCAACTACTTATCTCATAAATAATTTCTACTCTCCTCTTCTTAATTGTAAAACACCATTTCACATTCAATACAATAAGCTAACCTCGTATGAACACCTTAAAACATTTAGTTGTCTTTATTTTTTTGTCAATAAATCCAAATTTAATAGGCTTGCCTCTAAATGTATCTTCCTGGGTTACCCCCTGGTCAAAAAGTAATATAAAGTTTATGATCTCAAATCTTACCACACATTTATGTCTCGCGATGTTAAATTCCATGAGTATGTGTTTCCTTTTGCTCATGTTAATCCTACTCCTGCTCATTGTCCATTGTCAAATATTCGACTTGCCGCAAATGCTGTTGACCCCATACCTCCGACAAATTTATCCCCACCTAAACCATCTCTCGTACCTTCTTCCCATTCTAATTCTACTACTGTCCCTTACACACAACCTAGACGGTCACAGAGGGACCCATATAGATGATTGTGCCTCTACACCAACTCTCAGAAACTTTACCTCTACATCCTTGAAATTTATGGCATCGATATCTGTTTTGCAGGAACCATGGACTTCTAAGCAGGATTCTATTAGTACCCATAAGTGAATGCTATGAACCAAAAGCTTATAGCCTTTGAGAACAATGACATGGACGTTGCTCCTTTGCCTAAAGGGAAGAAGACAATTGGAGGTAAGTGGGTTTTAAAGTTAAATGGAACTATGATTATTCTGTTGATCGATACATAGCCTGACTAGTGGCCAAGGGCTATACCCAATCACCCAGATTGATTACACTGAGAGCTTCTCACCAATTGCTAAAGTTGTTACGGTGCGCTTCGCTTGGCTGTTCCTATAGACTTTCGATGTCCCGTGCACCAGATTGATATAAATAACGACTTTCTTCACGGTCATTTGCAAGAAGAAATTTATATGACCGCTCCTAAAGGTTATATTGTTGATCCAGACCATGTTTGCCGCCTAAAACGCTCATTGTATGGTTTGGAAGTAGGATTTCGATAAGTGGATCGAGAATTCTCCAACCAAATTGTCTGTTTGGTTTTCATCCTTGTACCCCTGAATATTGTCTTTTCATCAAACGTATCGACTGATGATTGCATTGGTCTTTTGGTCTATGTCGATAACTTTCTCGTTATGGTCCCTATAGAAGAATTGATCTCTCAAGTTAAGGTCTATCTTGACGATATTTTTACTATCAAGGATTGGAATTTGCTTGGGCTCCAACTTGTGGGATCTGCTCACGGCACCTCCATTACGCTGTCCAAGTATATCTTGGATATTATTACTGATTGTTGGCTTCAGCAGGCACTTTCCACCGCTACTCCTTTGCCGCAAGGCATGAAATTACATTTTCATACTAATGCTTACTTGAATGGTCCTAAACCTTATCCCCGTTTAGTGAGGTGTTTGCTCTATTTTAGCTTCACGCGCCTTGATATTTAACATGGCATTCAACAACTTAGCCAATTCCTCCAAAATTCATGTGAGGCTCACTGGCATGCGGTGTTGCATTTGGTTTGCTATTTCAAAGGGTCTCCTACTAAAGACCTTCTCTTTCCTTCCTATCCTGTAACCTACTGTGTTGCGGATTGGTGTTCTTGTGTGTATTCGCACCGTTCTTTGACTAGGTTTTGCATTTTTCTTGGAGATGCCCTTGTATCCTGGAAAATGAAGAAGTAGTGTACAGTTTCTCGATTCTCTGCTGAGTCCAAATATCATAGCATGGGGCCTACTATTTGCGAATTCAAGTGGATCTCTTATATCCTTTGTGATTTTGGGATTGATGTCCTACGCCCATTCTTTTGCATTGCGATAATCCGACCGCCTTACATATCACGGCCAACAAGGTGTCTGATGAATGAACCAAGCACTTGGACATTGACGGTCACATTGTCCGTGATTGTTACAAAGAAGGGCTTCCATATTGCAAACAACTTGCTTACATGTTTAACAAAATTCTTTTGGTAGCTACCTTCGATTCTTTGTTGTGCAAGTAGGGTTTGATCTCCGGTGATCGACGTTCAACTTCTGGGGAGGATGTTGGAAATGATGGTGATGGCCATGAAAGTGCAACTACAGTATAGCATCTCCAGGATCCAGGCTAAAGAAAGAGGAAGACGCGCTATCCATACAACATGTTTTTTATATCTGAAAATGCATTTCTCATGCATATATAGTTTTTATGTCCAGCTATTAATTTTGACAGGTGTTCAAGTTGTTTGGGGTTAGTTAGGTTGTTAGTTAGTTATACATTTTTCCCACTGCTTTTGGACCTAAACTTACAGACAAGCTCCATTGAGCTCACTTCTAAGTAGTGATGGCAACGGGGCAAGTCTGGTGCGGGTTTGTCCTTGCCCGGACCCGGACCTTCCGCTCTTTGTAAACCCCAAACCCATACCCTGCCTCGCCTGAAAAAATCCAGACCCTGCCCCATCCCCTTAAAAGCCCAACCCCGCCAAACCCGTCTTGCCAACCCACCCCATTTCGCATGATTTTAATTTTTAATTTATTTAATTAAATAATATCAATTTTAATTTAATAATTTAAAACTACACACTCCTCACACGGAATTCACATTGACGTCGCGGCCGATGAGGATGAAGACGATATGGTGGGGGGATAGACGGCGGCGAGTTGAGGAATGTTGTTGACGAACATGGAGGGCAGGCGAACAGCAACAATGTTGCAGCAACTGATGAAAGATTGGACAGGGAAGACGCACCGGCGATTAGTCAGTCCCCTATGGAGTTTCAGTTTGCAGATTTTATTGTTTTGGCCAGTAGAGTAATCGACAAAGGGAATGACGAATTTGTTCGTGCACTGAATGATCTCCACTAGCGTTGGACGGCGAAATATGGAGCTGTGGTTTCGCCGTTTGGTGCGCTTAATGGCTGAACAGGCAGCGTAGCATCCTCCTTGTCGTCGCTGCATATCTCTGAAAATAGGGCTACTGCAGATTTGAATCTGACGGTCTCTCTGGTGCTGCTAGCGGCGCGAGATGAAATTGCCATGGTTGCGTAGGCAATTACTCCTAGCCCAGATCGAATACAGAACATTGGAGAACCGGAGATGATGATGATGATCCCTGCTGCGAATACAACAGCCACTGCACAGATGGCGCTGGCGATTAGACGGGCTGGAACTGCTAAAACCGCCACTGCAGCAGTTTTGGCCGTTAAAGTAACGCTGCAGAAACTACCTACTGCCAATGCTGTTTTTGTTAATGCTCCGGCAGTGTACGTGACTGCAGCTGCCACGTCACAATTACCGACATCTTCGCCCATCGGAATCTTCGTCGGTAATGTGCCACTGCAACGTTGTTCGAACATCATGAATTATTACGATAAAATTACCAATATTTTCGATAATAGACTCGGAAAATATTGACTCATGTTCCACCTATGATGAAAAATGATGAAATTATTGTACGACCCACAATGGATATGGTTCGAGATGGTTCACATTGCTGGAATGCGAGAGCAGTGGGTTATTTTTTGGACAAAAGACCGTATTTTCAACACGTAAAGGACTACGTCAAATCTATTTGGCCATTGTTAACAGATGTCACGGCCATGGAAAATGAATTTTTCTTCTTTCGATTCAAAACTATAGTGGCAATAGAAGATGTTATAGAGGGCGGACCATGGTTGTTACAAGGACAACTAATTGTATTGCAGAAATGGGAGTCGGGCATGGTCCTACGTAAGCTGAATCATACCCAAGTCCGAGTTTGGAATAAACTTCAACACTTGCCAGTTTAATTGTGGACTAATGATGGCTTGAGTACGGTTGCAAGTGGCATTGGACGACCTCTTTATCTGGATGCGATCACACGCGCATGTATAAGACTAGATTTTGCTCGTGTATGTGTCATGCTTGACATCAATGCCAAACTCCTGAAGCATTTGGTTATTATGTCGCCAACAGAGGAAGGTGGAGAAATTGCATGTAAGGTTGATGTAGAATACGAGTGGCTGCCCCCTAAATGCACCACTTGCATGAGCCTCGGACATGCCATGAAGGATTGCGCTTCCATGAAAGTACCAAAACAACCGATCAATGTTTATGTGCAGAAGGCACGAGTGCAGCCGCCCATAGCTGAATTGGGTAAGGCTGTGGAGGTAGACAAAAATAACTCATGTGGTGGTATTAATCAGCAGCAAGGAGTCCACGAAGGAAGGAACAAGGGTAAGGAGTTAGTCATCTTTAATACTTTTGATTCACTTAACTCCCTTGATGATGCAGATGATACCATTCGGGGTCCTAACATAAGCAGCCCTGCCACGGGTGATTCATGTTGAACGCTGCTATATGGAACGTGCGTGGCATGCACAAAAGGGACCATCAACTGGCACTAAAAGACGTAGCAACTGAGTTCAGGTTACAATTTATTGGCCTTCTTGAAACGTGTGTACAAAATAATAATATTGATCGTATATAATCTTTCTTACTGCCTCAATGGAAATGGTTTGTTGATCCTGTGTCTGTTAGGAATCGGATATGGATTGCATTGGACGATACTATTCTTGATGTTAATGTGATAGAGTTGGGTGATCAATTTGTACACTGTCGTGTAACTGTTATAGAGTTGGGTGATCAATTTGTACACTGTCGTGTAACTGTTAGAGCACTCCATACGAATGTGATTATTACTATTGTGTATGGTGCCAATGAAATTGCTGAGCGGCGTGAGTTGTGGCGATCACTGGGGGTGCTTGCGGGTCAGTGTGTGGATGACCCGTGGATAGTGGGAGAAGATTTTAATGTTATTCGTGACCTCAATGTGGTGTGTGGTAATTTTGGTGATATCAGATTAGCGATGGATGAATTTAATGCATGCGTACAGGATACGGGATTGCTGCAAATGCCCATGGAGGGTGAATGGTACACATGGCATAACCGGATTTCGAATTCGCCAAGTTTGTGGAAGCGTTTGGATGGGATGCTCATAAATAACATAGGGCTTGAGCATTTCCGTAACTCATACTATTCAAACCTCACCCCACGCACCTCGAATCATTCACCACTAGTGCTATATGGGGATCGAACAACAACAACTGGGAGGTATGTTCAAATCTGATAATTACTTTACTCTTTCACCAGATTTTATTCCCAATGTGCAGAATGTCTGGCAACACAACATTACTGGAGTGCCTATGTACGCGATTACGCGGAAACTAAAAGCTTTAGAGCCAGTATTCCGACAGCAATGGCGCAATAAAGGAGATCTTTTGGAGAACGTACGCCTGGCTAAAGGATTCCTTGAGGAAGTATAGATCTTGGTTAGCTCTGATAGACAGAATAAACTCTTCCTACTCTTGGAACACCTTTGTCATTTGGTATACGCCAAGGCGGAAAAAATGGAAAAAATCATGTTACAGCAGCAAGCTAAGATGGAATGGATGAAGGATGGGGATCAATGCTCACGAGTCTTCTTTTGCAAGATAGCTCAGCGACGTGCCACTCGGAGAATCTTGCAAATAAATGATGAACATGGGACCACCTACTTAGAGCCAGGAGCGGATATTCATGAGTTTGTCTCCTTCTATCAAGCTCTGTTAGGTGGAGAAAGACAGAGGCAGGTGATAGATATCCGATATTTGAGGCCATGGGCTAGACATGTCCCCAATGAGGAGGAAGGGCTTCAGCTCCTTACACCCGTCATTGCAGTTGATGTCAAAAAGCTGCCTGGCCAATCGTGAGTCCAGAGGTTATGAAGGCAATCTTGGAGATTTTTACCACGCGAAAACATTGAAGCAAATCAACACCACACTTCTGGCACTTATCCCTAAGGTACATACCCCTACGATGGTTATAGATTTTCGCCCTATTTCGTGTTGTAATGTTTTATATAAGATTATTACCAAACTTATTGTGCAAAAGCTGAGTATGGTGTTGGATAAGTTGATAAGCCCTTGTTAGGCTGCCTTTATTCCTGGTCGTAGTATTGGAGACAATATATAGTTAACTATTTACAGGCTACAATCAGGCGCACCTACCTCCTAGATGTGCACTGAAAGTGGATATCCGAAATGCTTATGACGGGGTAGAATGGGATTTTCTACTTGCAGTGTTACACCTGTTTGGATTCCTAACTACGTCCATTAGGTGGATAGAGGAGTGTGTCACGACACCCTCGTTTTTCGTTTGGCTGAATGGGAAACCTCAGGGTTTCTTTCGGGATCGAGAGGGTTACGGCAGGGGGACCCTTTATCACGAGATCTGTTTGTTCTCGTAATGGAGGTTCTGCATTTGATTCTTCTACAGATGATTGATTAGGATATGCATTTTTCCTTTCATTGGAAATGTGAGCCTTCTCGATTATTTTTGCTTGGATTTGCAAATGAACTGTTGCTACTCTGCAAAGCTGATATGTATTCTATAGGAGTCTTTAAGCAAGGGTTGGACCTATTCGCCTCATGGTCAGATAAGAGCCATCTTATCATCTCTCGATCTGCACAAGGGATACGGGAGCAGCTGTTACTGATGCTCGGCTTCCAGGAAGGGTACCTTCCGAAGAGGTACTTGGGAGTTTCTCTACTTTCCTCTAGAATATCGTTAACAAACTGCTAGCCTTTATTATTGAAAATTGATCAACGTATTAAAGGTTGGGAATGAATGAGATTATCATATGCTGGGAGGGTACAGATTATTAATTTGTTCGTATGGCGTTAAGTATATATTGGGCTTCTGCGTTCATCTACCTAAAGGTGTTATAAGGGAGATTGAGAAGCGTCTGAGAGCTTTTGTGTGGAAGGGCACAACGACCAGTGCATATGCCAAAGTAGCATGGAGGGATGTCTGTAGATCGGCTTCGAAGGGGGGTCAGGGCCTAAGGGACATCGCTACTTTAAATCGTGCGTTGATGAGCAAGAAGCTGTGTGATGTTATTCAGTGTGATAGAACATCAATCTGGGTAGAATGGTTATATAACAGGCGGCTACGTGATAACTCTATATGGACGGTCCCTGACAATGGGGATTCGTTGGGCTTGGGATAGCGGACAAGCTCGGTGGTGTTATTATGGAGGGCAATGACATTGGCCTCTCATTACGGACATTGGGTGCTTGGAGATTTTGCATGCATTGCTAATAATTCATGGCGAGACAGATCACATTATTTGGCGATTCGAGATAGGACGACCCACAGTCGTATCTCCTTATAGGCTATTAGACCCACCGGGACCCAAGGTAGGTTGGTCTTCACTAGTCTCAGGTTTCCTGAAGATCCCCAGGCATAATTTCATCCTATGGCTTGCGATTTTAGGGAAACTATCCACAGCTGATGAACCATGGCTATCATACCTAGGCGCCTGTATATTATATAATGGGGGCGCAATAGAGACACATACTCATCTATTCTTTCAATGTCGTTATGCCAGAAGATGCCTAACAGCGATTCGGCTGCTTGTTCGATTTAAATGGCCTAATAGAGAGTGGCCATGAGATGTTGAGTGGGCTCGAAGGAAATGGAGAGGAAAATATATCATTAACTTGGATTATCGTGCACTCCTTGTTGCTTGCATTTCCCACATTTGGAGGGAACGAAATTTAAGACGCTTTGAGCATACGGAGCGATCACCGAGCATCATAGCCACCATCATTGTGGAAGATATTAGACAGAGGATTATCAGTGTTAATTTATCTCGTTCTGTTAGTTCATGTGCGTTATATAGATTATGGCATATCCCTTGGCCTGTCGAGGGAGAAACCACCATTTGAGCACTGTTGTACTGTACGATCTTGTTTTATTAATAAAACTTACATTTACCAAAAAACTAAAATAGATAAATTCCTACATAAATCTAAAAGATTATATATTTGGTCTAAACCTTTTACAAGAACACGTGTTTTGATATTTTTTTCCAATTAGGTGGAATAATTAAGGTTTAAGTTATTTCTATTAATAATAGTTTAACAAATATATAAAGCATTAAGTTCTTTCCCACTCACATATTTAGATTTTCTAAATATATAAAGCATTAGTATATTCACATTAAACTAACGACTACATAGAGTGTATTTATCCTTAGTTTTTGCTTCATTAAAGGAAATTATACCATTTTGATTTTGTACGAATCTGCTTTCCTCGTTGTTCCTTCTCCGGATCTATGTTCACGCAAAGATCAACTTAGACCTCCTCTTCCTTCATCGACATCACACGTCGGAAGCATAATTTTCAACACCACTGTTAGATGACTTGAGATCTAGCAGTAGAAACTATTTTTATTGAACAAAATGGATTCGATTCTCACTCTCAAATTGGTGAATCGAATTTAATTAACTTTTTCTTGAAACTTGTTCAAGAAGAACTTGATGGAGAAGGGAAGAGAGAGTAGTGGATGGATTGTGAGAGATGTACAGTAGAGAGAAAAAGCTAATTTTTCAAAACACTGAGATGAGATATGTTGGGAAAAATAATACACTTGGTGTGTTATACGTCATCATGGCCGAGTGGGGTCTGTAGAGGAGAAGTCTTAACTCCTCTTTTGACCTAGTCACTCTCAAAATCAGCTAGGACTTTATTTAGGTGGATCGAGTTTGGTTTAATTCAACAACTAAATCAATTCAAGCCCAGCAAAGGTCCATCTGATTTTTAAATTGACCTAATTAATTTTAAGGCCCAATAGGAGTCGAATAAATTTATTTAATTCAATTAAATAAACTAAAGTTCGAGTCTAATATTTAATTAATATAATTAACTACTTGAATTAAGCTCAACTAAATTAATCAAACAAATTAAATTGTGCTAAGCCCCAACTTTTTTTGAGGGAAAAAGCGGTTGGAATATATATTGCTAGCAAAAACAAAGTTAGTACTAGGCAACAAGACAAGCAATAAAAGCAAAAAAAGGAAGTCAATAATACTAAAGCCCTAGTTAACAATCCAAGCTGCTAAGCCCAAATTTAATTAATTCAAGTTAACAATCCAAGCTGCTAAGCCCAAATTTAATTAATTCAATTAATTAAATTCTGACAACACTTCTCAAACCATATAATAACCAAATTAAAGACACAGTCATCTTTTATCAAGCCCAAGATACAACCATTACATGCATGTGAAAATTAAAGACACAGTCATCTTTTATCAAGCCCAAGATACAACCATTACATGCATGTGATTGTTATGGTTCTTCGAGTCTAAGTACCAAATCCAATACTATCGAGGCCGTGGGATGCAAGTCATATGTACCGACCAAGCCTCAAAGGATGACACCTTGTGAGCAAGTTCGGTTGAATTGATAACCGTTGTCAACTATCCACTGAACTTGCATAAACGTTCTACATTTGTCGTCGATGAAATGCAACACAAACCTAATGGATGCATCACTTAGTACAAGTCTTGATAGAGTCCTTGATGTCTGTAACAAGATCCTCAACTTGAAACATTTTAAACCCAATTCTCAAAAGTTGGTTCATAGCTGTCAATCAATGCGCAACCCAACTACATGGATTGTAAGATTGACTTGTGGATTCTGTTGCAATTTTAAAGCAATAAAGCATAATAATATGAACAATAAACACATTTCAAATGAATTCTTACTATATTAATTTAATCCAATATTAAATTCAAAAAAAAAATTACTAAATAAATTACGAAAACACCAATCTAATTAATTATCCAGTTACCAATTCTAACAAAAACTACATCAAGAAATTTATTTTCATACAAATCAAGATAAATAAATTCCTAAAAAGCAACAGATTCAATATTGAAAGTCGAAAATGGACGTGATACACTATTACAATGATACACTTTACAATAAGCTTTATTGTAATTTTAGTCATATAATTATAGATATTTGGCATATTTGTAAGGTTTATAATTTGCGATTTGATTCATTAATTTTGTAAATTTTATGATTTGAGGATACATTTTGCCAAAAACTTGAAAATTAGTTGAAAACAACATGAATAAGTCACGAATATATCTTCAAATTTACATCAACATACAAATTGCACGTGCTAATTTTCGTCAAATTTAGAAATTTTGAGCAAAAAATGTGTTATAAAATCACAACACTTTTACGGAGGTAATACATCAAATTATAAGTTTCATTTTTTTAAGGTCCAAAACGCCAATTACCTCGAATTATAGGGCAAAAATTTTCAATAGAGCCTTTATAATATGTAATTCAAAATGATGCCATTAGTCAAACTTATTATCTGAAGGTAATACGATTTTAATCTAGAATTATTCCTTTTAAAGAAGTTTATGTGTCATTTCAGACATAAAAAGTAGAAAATTACAGGATCAAAATTATATTTAAACTTTGAAAACAGTATTTACACAATAGAGAAGTCACAAAATAAAAAAACTAATGAATCATGAACTTCTTTAGTGAAGTTAATCATTAGAGGCTTCCCGTGAAGAACGTGGTCTTGAACACCCTGCCTCGCCAGCTTCGTGCCCTCGATTTCTTTAAAGTGAACAAAGGCGTAGTGATACAAGGGGAGTGAGTTAACACTGATCACTTCTCCATGAGCGGCAAACAGAGATTTTAACTCAAAATCTGTCACTTCTAGTGACAAATTGCCGATCATAACTTGTTGGATGGATGAATCTCCTGCTACAAATCTTTGACGGTCGAATCGTGGTTTTGAGTAGCTTTGGCTGCTGATTTTTCATGTGATACCATTAAATGGGTCAAGTACACAGAACAAGAATAATAATAGACCGACGGAGGCTCCCATGTGAATAAAGAGATTTGTGTGCAAGGGGGATGTGGTGGAGTGAGGTTTTGTAAGTGTATGAGTGGGGTTGTTACTGCAATATTTTGTTGGATTTGTCTGAATTTAATGAAATTTACTGGCTCTTGGTTGTATAGTGCACTATTTGAAAATATGATAACTTTTTATCCTGAATTAAATTAAAATTCTAAATTGGTTCTATTACTTAATAGTATTTATTAGACTTGTCCTCTATAAACACTAAGAAAGATTAGTATGGCATTACATTATAGGGTTTAATGCAATTTCCATCCTACGATATTGTACCTGAGTAAATTACCCCTCTATGATAAAAAATTAAATTACCTCCCTATATTTTTTAAAAATAAAGCAATTTATATCTGTATCTAAAGAGGTAAATTATTTCATTTAAAAAATATAAGGAGGTACTTTGCTTTTTCTTTTTACCAAAAATAATTTATTCATTTGCTATAATAATTACGGGAGGTTGCTTTCATTTTTTTCTCAATATTATAAACTTTCTTGTATTTTTAATCTTAAATTGTTGATTTTTGAAGCAATTTTATCTTGAAATTTCTTTAGACACTAAAGTTAATGCTATCATTTTTGCATACTTAGTGTTCAATTTTTTTCTTATTATTATATTTTATAAAATCAAACTTTAAAATTATAAAATTATTTATTAATTGCATGCTATTGATATGATAAAGTTTATATCCATACTTTATGATTGTTTATGATAATTTTATTACTCTTTTTACTATTATTATTACTCTTCCTGTTATATATTGCAAGAGCCGATCAATTCTATGCGAGTTACTGCTTAAAATCTTTCATTGTTTTATTAATTTTATTTAACTTGCCGTTGAAAAATCCTCCTAAAATCTCTTATTATAGCTAAAATCATGTCAAGTTTTGAATTCCTGATTAAGTTCTAAACTTTCGGTCAACGATGTCTTAGCCTATCACTCATAGGTGAGCTAGGTTTCATGAATAAGTGTAAGATGATGGGTTCGAATCCCACCAAACAAGTGAGTATTTGACTCACTTTATGAGTTTATTATAATTTATTTTCTTATTCTTTGTTATATTAATATATGAATCGAATATCGATATATTGTTAAACTAATCAATTTATTAAAATATTGATGTTATTATGTGATTACCATATATATATATATAATAGGTTCCTCCGAAAAATTTTCAAACATATGAATTAATTTCCCATCAATTTCTGTGTTGTTTGACAATTTTTAAATTTCACTAATTGACGGATGGGTTCTTGCTTATAAAGATATTGGTGTAATTTTAGTTGTTAGGCATTTGGGTCCATTAAGAATTAGAATTTGCAACTTGGCCCATTAGTTTTGCATATTTCATGATTTGAGGACACATTTTGCCAAAAAGTTAAAAATTAGCTGGAAAAATACATGTGCAAGTCATGAATACATTATCAAATTTATGCTAGCACATGACTTGCACGTGCTAATTTTTGACAAATTTAAAAATTTCTAGTAAAAAACGTGTTAGCAAATCATAAAATTTACTAAGATAAGCTTAACTTTTTGAAAGTCCAAAACACCAAACACCTTTAATTATAGGACCAAAAATTTAATAGACTTTATAATATTCAATTGAAAATGAAGCCATTAATCAAAATTATTATCTAAAGTTAACATGATTTCAATCTAGAATTACTTGATAATTAAACATTCAACTTGCTCCACAAATATTTATAAACATTCTGTGTGTGTTTTTAGATATTAGTGTTTAATAATCTCATTTGATATGCAATATTTCATTCAAAGAAGTTTATTTTCAGACAGGGAAAGTAGAAAAAAAAATAGAGAAATCAAAAAATTAAAAATTAAAAAATTACCAACCGGTTTAGCGAAGTTAATCATTAGAGTCTTTTCGTGAACAATGTGGCCTTGCCGACCCTGCCACTCCAACTTCGCGCACTCGATTTCTTTAAAGCGCACAAAGACGTACTGACGCAAGGGGAATGAGTTAATGCCCATCACTTCTCCATGAGTTGCAGACAGAGATTTTAACTCAGAATCTGTCACTTTTGGTGACAAATTACCGATCCACAAGTTGTTGGATGAATGAATCTCCAGCTGCAAATCTTTGACAGTCACATCGTGGTTCTGTGTAGCTTGCGCCGCGGATTTTACATGTGGTACCATTAAACGGGTCAAGTACAGAAACAAGATAAATGATGGGTTGTCAGAGATTCCGATATGAATGAAAGTTGAATAGAAACAGATTTGTGTGCGATGGGGCTGTGGTATTTGTAGTATGTATGTGTTGTGGTTATTGTAGTATTTTGTTGAATTTGTCTTAATTTAATGGCATTAGGTGGCTCCTAGTTATACTATGTATTATTTGAAAATATTATAACTTTCACCCTGAAATTAAATTAAATTTCTAAATTGGTCCTACTACTTAATGATATTTAGTAGACTTGTTCTCTGTAAACACTAAGAAAGATTAGTCTAGCTCTATATTATAGGGTTTCATGCAATTTACCTCATGTGATATGGTAGTTGTTCAAATTATCCCGTAAGAGAAAAAAAATCAAATTACCTTCCTATGTATTTTTTAAATAGAGCAATTTTTACATTCCTTTCTGAAAAGGTAAATTACTTCATTTAAAAAAATATAATGAAGTATTTTGCTATTTTTTTATAAAGAATAATTTGTTCATTTGCAATATTACTTACAGCAGGTTGCGTGCATTTGTGTGTAATTAATCTTTATTTATTGATTTGTCAAGCAATTTTGTCTTGGGATTTCTTTAGACACTAAAGTTAATCCTTTCATTTTTGCATTACTTAGTGTTCATTTTTTATTCTTTTCATTGTATTTTATACTTTGAAATTTTAAAATTATTTATTAATTACATGCTATTGATATGATAAAGGTTATGTCCTCATTTTATGATTGTATATATTATGATAATTTTATTACACTTTCTACTATCATTATTACTGCTTAAAATCCTTCATTGTTTAATTGATTTTATGCAAGTTGCCACTTAAAATTCCTCATAAAATCTCTTATTATAGCATAAATCATGTCAAATTTCCAATTCCTAACTAACTTCTAAACTTAGCCTATCACTTATAGATGATCTAGGTTTCATGAACAAGCCTAAGATGATGGTTCAAATTCCATTATATTTGACTTCCTTTATGTGGGTTTATTATATTCTATTTCATTATTCTTTGTATCCATATATGAATTGAATATCGATATAATTTCAAACTAATGCATTGCGATCAATTTTGTAAGATATTATTATTACCATGTAAGTACCATTTCAATATATATATATAAAACAAAAGGTTCACCCAAAAATTTTCAAGATATGAATTAATTTCCAGTCAATATTTGCATTATTTGACAATTTTTAAATTTCACTAATTGATGTAATTTCTATATATATATATATATAGGAGGAAATTTAATGCTAATAATTGTACAAAAAATTTAGATTATTTTCTTATAAAGAGATTTTGTGTACACACCGGCCGAAGGATGGTGATGGCACGAGTGTGGATGGTTGTATTGGTGCGTTGGATACTTTAATTTGGATTTATTTGAATTTAATTTAGTGTGGTGCCCTCCAACTATACTATGAATTATTTAAAAATATGGTGACTTTCGTCCTAAATTAGAACTTGCGATTTGGTCCATTAATTTTACAAATTGCATGATTCTATGACATATTTTACCAGATATTTAAAGATTAGTTGGAAAATCACATGTGCAAGTCATGTATATTCTTAAATTTAAGCCAACACAACGTGCTAATTTTGGACAAATATAAAAATTTATGTCAAAATTTGTTAGAAAATCAAAAAATTTACGAAGATGATAGATTAAATTGTAAGTTTCACTTTTGAAGGTCTAAAACACCAAACACCTCTAATTATAGGACAAAAAGTTAACAATAGAGCCTTTATAATATTCAAATCAAAATGATGCCACTAATTAATCTTATTTCTAAAGGTAACACGATCTTAATCTAGAATTACTTGATAACTAAACATTCAGCTTTCGGTCCACAAATATTTGTAAACATTCCCTTTGTGTTTTTAGATATTAGTGCTTAATAATTTTCACTTGATATGCAACATTTATTTTAAATAAATTAATTTGTCGTTTCAGACATGGAAGTTGAAAAAAAAATTAGAAAATAAAAAAATAAGAAAACTAATAAATTACTAATCGATTTAGCGAAGTTAATCATTAAAGGCTTCCCATGAAGAACGTGGCCTTGCAGACCCTGCCTCGCCAACTTCGTGTCCTCAATTTCTTTAAAGTACACAAAGGCGCAGAGATGGAAGGGGAATGATCTAATGCAGATCACTTCTCCCTAAGCAACAAACAGAAATTTAAACTCACAATCTGTCACTTTTGGTGACAAAATGCCGGTCCACAAGTTGTTGGATGGATGAATCACCCTCTGAGAATCTTTGACTGTGCATCATGGTTCTGTGTAGCTCTAGCCGTTGATTTTATACGTGATGCCATTAAATGAGTCATGTACAGAGAACAAGATAAATGATAGGTCGTCGGAGGTTTTGATGTGACTGAAAAGCGAAATAAAAAGAGATTAGTGTGCAACGCGGAGGTGGTGGAGTGAGGTTTTGTAAATATTTAAAAATATCATAACTTTCACTGTGAATTAAATTAAAATTCTAAAATTGGTCCTATATGTTACTTATTAAAAACATTGTTGTGTTTCTAATCTAAATTTGTTGATTTTACAAGAAAATTTGTCTTGGAATTTCTTTTGATACCAAAGTTAATTCTTTCATTTTTGCATTATTTAGTATTCAATTTTTTTCTTATCACTATATTTTATAAAAACAAACCATGCTAATGACATGATAAAGTTTTTGTCCTCACTTTATGATTGTGTTATGATAATTTTATTACTCTTTCTATTATTATTAGTACTATTTTTGGTTATATATTGCAGAAGTCGATCATTTTTATACATCATATCATATCCTCAAATTTACGCCCCTAAAAAATCCTCTTAAAATCTCTTATTATAGTCAACATCATATCAAATGTCGAATTCCTGACTAACGTCCTAACTTTTGGTCGACGATATCCTCAAATTCAAATCAGCACATGACTTGCATGTGCCAATTTCTAACAAATTCAAAATTTTTTATCAAAATGTGTTAGTAAATATAAAATTCACTAAGACAATATATCAAATTGTAAGTTTCGCTTTTTGAAGGTTCAATAACGACAAATATCAATAAAGCCTTTATAATGTTCAAATCAAAATGATGCCATTAATCAACCTTATTATCTAAACGTAACAACACGATCTTATTATCAAATTTTTTATAACTATACATTCAAATTAGTCCACAAATATTTTTAAACATTTTGTGTATGTTTTCTGATATTAGTGCATAATAATCTCATTTGATATGGGACATTCTTTTTAAAAAAGTCTATGAGCCATTCAAACATGGAAAGTAGCAAAATTGTTGGACAAAAAATAGCCTTCAAAAGCTGTATTTCAAACATGGAAAGTAGCAAAATTGTTGGACAAAAAATAGCCTTCAAAAGCTGTATGAACACTAATCAAAGAATAAAAAAAAGTAGAGAAATCGGAAAATAAAATAATCAAGAAATTACCTACTTAACTTAGTGAAGTTAACCATTAGAGGCTTCTTGTGAAGAATGTGGCCTTGCAGACCTTGGCTCGCCAACTTCATGCCCTCGATTTCTTTAAAGTGGACAAAGTCATAGTGATGAAAGGGGAATGAGTTAATGCTGATCTCTTCTTTATGAGCAGCAAATAAAGATTTTAACTCAAGATCTGTTTCTTTTGTGACAAATTGCCGATCCACAAGTTGTTGGATGGATGAATCTCCCGCTGCAAATCTTTGACAGCCGCATCATGGTATTATCTGTCTTCCACCGCTGATTTTATAGGTGGTGCCATTAAACAGGTCAAGTACAGAGAACAAGATAAATGATGGGTCATCGGAGGTTTTGATGTGAATGAATAGTTGAATAGAAATAGATTTATGTGCAATGGGGATGTGGTGGTGTGAGGTTTTGAAGTGTATGGGGGTTGGTTACTGCAGTCTTTTGTTAGATTTGTTTGAATTTAATGGCATTTGGTGGCTCTTTGTTGTACTCTGTTATTCATCCAAAATTAAATTAAAATTCTAAATTGGACCTATATATTATTTACAATAAGAATTTTTGTGTTTCTAATTTTAATATGTTGATTTTTCAAGCAATTTTAACTCTAAAGTTAATGCTTTCATTTTTGCATTGCTTAGTCTTTATTTTTTTTTCTTATCATTATATTTTATAACATCAAGCTTTGAAATCTTAAAAATGATTTATTAATTCCATGTTATTGATATGATAAAGTGTATGTCTTCACTTTTATGAATGTATTATGATAATTTTATTACTCTTTCTATTATCATTGTTACTCTTTTTTGTTATATAGTACAGGAGTCGCCCAAATTTTTACAATTTACTGCTTAAATATTCTTCATTGTTTTATTGATTTGATGCAACTTGTCCATGAAAAATCCTCCTAAAGTCTCATATTATAGCCAACATCATGTCAAATTTCGAATTCATGACTAACTTGTAAACATTCAGTCAACCAATATCCTCAAATTTACACCCGTGCTAATTTCGGTCAAATTTGGAAATTTCTTTCAAAATGTGTTAGCTATCGCAAATTTACTAAAATAACAGATCAAATTATAACTTTCACTTTTTGAAGGTCCAAAATGCAAATATCTCTTATTATAGGATAAAAAAATTCAATAGAGCCTTCATAATATTCAAATCAAAATGATGCAATTAATCAACCTTGTTATCTAAAGGTAACAAGATCTTAATCCTGAATTGCTTGATAACTAAATATTCGGCTTGGTCCACAAATATTTATAAATATTTTGTGTGTGTTTTTCATTATTGATGCTTAAAAAGCTCATTTGATGTGCGACATTCCTTTTAAAGAAGTTTATATGTCATTTCAGACATGGAATGCAGGGAAATTACAGAACACATAATATATTGAAGCCTTCCAAAACAGTATTTACACTAACAAAAAATAATAGAGAAATCATGAAATAAAAAAATTAATAATCACCAACCTGTTTACGAAGTTAATAATTAGAGGCTTCTTGTGAAGAATGTAGCCTTGCAGCCCTGCCTCACCATCTTTGCACCCTTGATTTCTTTAAAGTGGACAAAGGCTTAATGATGAGAGGGGAATAAGTTAATGCCGATCACTTCTCCATGAGAGGCAAATGGAGATTTTAACTTAGAATCTATCACTTTTACTGACAAATTGCCGATCTATAAGTTGTTGGATGGATGAATCCCCAGCTGCAAATCTTTCACGGCTGCATTGTGGTTCTATGTACCTTTCACCGCTAATTTTACAGGTGGTGCCATTAAACGGGTCAGGTACAGAGAACAAGATAAATGAAGGGTAGTAGGAGGTTCCCATGTGAATGAAAAGCTGAATAGGAAGAGATTTGTGGTGCAATTGAGAGATGGTGGAGTAAAGGTTTGTAATTAAGTGCATGGGCGGGTGGTTACTATAGTATTTTGTTGGATTGTTTTAAATTTAATGGAATTTGGTGGCTCCTGGTTGTACTCTGTATTATTTGAAATGTTAAAATTATTTATTAATTTCATATTATTAATATGATAAAGGTTATGTCCTCACTTTATGATTGTATTATGATAATTGTATTACTCTTTCTATTAACATTATTACTCTTTTGTGTTATATATAGCAGGAGTTGACCAATTTTATACAATTTACTGCTTAATCATATTTTAACAGATTCAAGTTTTTCAATCAAAGTTAGCATTTCAACAGGTGCATCATATTTTAGAAAATATTGCACGTACTACAAAAAATAGAACATCGAACTACATCATTCTTCATTAATCATTCGTATTACCCTGTTAGTTTCAAAAAATTGAAAATAGAATCTATAGAAAAACAACGGCTCCTAGTTCTTTGAGTATGTCGAACCACCAAATATCTATCTTAGATTGGATTGAACAACTAAATTTGTACGATCCATAAATTTAGCAGCATTCAACTAATTACTGTGAAATCATAGCTTCTATTTCGACTAACAATCCAAAACAAAACACTCTATCAAGTCATTTACGTTCTCATTGTAATCAAAAGGAGAAAAAAGAAAGAAGTAATAGCTTGGCATGTGTAGTTGTATCCTGTTTCGTTGGAAATAATGGTGATGGCCATGAAATTGCAGCGGCAGTCCAGCATCTTTGGAATCCAGGCTCAAGAAAAAGGAAGACACGTTATCCATACAACACTCTTTTATAAGTGAAAATGCACTTTCTTATGCATATGTATTTTTTCTGTGTCCAGCTGTTAATTGTTAAGTTTGACAGGTGTCCAAGTTTGTTAGGGTTCACGGTGCATGGTGGGCTGGATCAGTTCAAGACTGACATGAACCAGCCTAAGAAAGTCCACCCTAGGACCGGCCCGCTACTATTCGTGGCCGGTCTTAGGGCAGTCTAGGAGCTCTAAGTGTGCCCCAATTGTGTCTATTTTTCAACCCAAGTTCAATTGATGGATCGGCCCGATTGAGGCCCGAACCAAGCCCAAACCAATCCCGCATTAGGTACGCATGTGTTTGTTTTATTTTTTTATGATATTGAAGTGTACTTGTATGGAATTACTTAAATTTATAATTATCTTTATGAAATAAATAAATAATAAATTAAATCACATAAAAATTTATATATAGAAAAATAAGAGTTAAGAATATATAATCTTTTTAAAAAAAAGGCCCAACAAACCCGGTCCAAGGCCAGGTTGTTTCGAGCCACTGGGTTGGGCTGGTCCCAAGTATTGATTCCTGGGACTGACCAAGGACCAGCATGGTCCAAAGCAGGTATAGGCCAAACCAACCCCCTTTCTAATTGGTTCAATTCGGTCTTGGGTTAGGTGAGCCAAGCCTGGCCTATTGTGCATCTTGAGTTGGGGTTAATTAGGTTCTTAGTTGATTATTCCTTTTTCCTCACTATTTCTGGACCTATTTTTAAAGTCGAGCTTCCTTGAGCTCACTACTGAGAATAATTGACTACAATCAATACACAAAAAATTTTGATCATAACATTCCGTGGCGTCAACAAATTTTTCACTGCAATTACAATTTTCAACATGGTATCAGAGCCTTCTTTTGAAGGTCTCTGCATACTTCTCTCATCAATGTACAAACCATGTTCGATTATATTCCTCAATGGCGCCCAGAGGTTTAGAGGCAATGGAAGGGAATGTTGTGGAGACTCAGACTGCTCCGGTGAATCAAAGTGCAATTGTAAACCAAACAACGGTAGATGTGACTCTTACTGAAAACACGGAAAAATGCGAGTGGATCAGCCCAAGAATGTGCAAGCGGAAGTGGTAATAAGGAAATTCGTAAATAAAAATGAAACATAATAAAACCATAATTCTAAGGGGTGTACCCTTGGAGTTTCCGAGGATTGATATAGTTTATCACAATGCCAATAAAGTTAAATAGGGCGAATGGTAAAAGAAAAAAAAAATAAGAGGTACATAAATCATAAATCAAAAGGTATCTCTTTGATTTGATTTACTTCAAATCTCCTTCATTTGGTTTGTTCACGCAAGGCTTCAACGTAGAGGCACTCTAAAGTTACGTCTATACCGCACCAGACTTGGGATCCCTCAACTCAATTTGCTAGAAAAGAAATTGAAAAAACAACAACATGTGTGTATTGGAGAGGGGCGGCCGAGTGGATGTATTAGAATGTGTCTAGGTTCATCCTATCATCCACAAGGTAATAAAATCCTTTATTTCGAACAAAGGATGATTAACATGACACTTTTTAAAAATGAATTTGTTAGTCAATAATTTTCTTTTTTAAGATTTTCCACCAACCTAGTTATGGGCTTCGCATTTGCCGATTTTATTAAATAAAATACAAGGCCCAATAATTTTAATTAAATCCAATTTAATTAAAGCCAACTTAATTAATTTCATCATATATTTAATTCAATTAAATATATGAGTCCAATAAGCTTTTATTAATTAATAAGTCTAACTTATTAAATAATAAGGGCAAGCCCAATATAAATTAATAATCTTATTAATTTATTCTTGGGATCCTCCATCCAATGGACCCCTCTCATTAATAAATAATTCAATTACTTATGGAATTAATTTCTAATTAATTCGTCGTTCCTTCTCAGTGATTTGTGTGTGGCTGTTCAGGTTCACCTTTCAACTAGACTTTGGGCTGGTGTTAAACACTATTATTAGTTAAATCTAATTAAGTTAGTAATTCTCGTCAACCTTTGATCAAGAAATTCCATCACCATGGGTGACCGTCTAGCAACGGTCTATGGCACTAGAGACTAGGCGAATATCCATATGAACTTTTAGACTCTCGAGTCCATACGGGTAGGGTCCTTCTTTCTACCGTCTGCCGGTCTTAGTCTTAGGGCATGGAATTGGGTGTCGGTTCCCATCCTGGACTAGGCATCTATGCTTAATATTTGAGATCGCGTTATGCCAAATTGCTTAATATAGAAACCATGTATTTCCTATTCGATCAATTAATGGCCACAATTTTATAGAGCGTAAACGCATCTCTAAGTGCATAGGAGATACCTCTTTCACGTTTTGACAGGGAATGAATCCTCTTCTTCAAACTCACCGTTCTCGCTACATGCTTTGACTGTACTGGACAAAGCTTATGATGACCATGTTTCGGACGATCACCTCTCACACAAATCCAAGATACAGGCATCGCAAGCACGTAACTGCGTAATTCCTCAAGTCTGACGACTACTCCTATACTATCAAAGCCGGGGATTTGAGTCCTACCGACCAAGCCTACAAGCTTATATATGACCATCCCCGTGAGTCAGTTCAATCGATTCGACACCTAGCGAATCGACCCATTAAGATTGCATAGATGTCCCACGTATGTCGCCAATGAAACACGACATTCATCAAATGAATGCGACTCTTAGTGCAAGTCTTCATAGAACAGTTGATGCCCATTCTAGAGGTCCTCAACTTGGAACATTTTAGACCCAACTCTGGATAGTTAGTTTCATGACCGCCATCCAATGCGCAGTCCAACTGTTTTACGATTGTTAAAGTGGTCTATGGGCTTTGTCGTGATGTTTGAAAGAAATGCAAACAAATGTGTAATGAGCACAACAAATGAAATGCTAATAGTGAATACTCATTTTATTCATTGAATAATATTATATAAAATTGAGTCAGCGGCAGAATAGATTACAAGTATGTCAATCTAATTGGCTTTCAGGTCACATTTTCTAACACTTACAGCTTTATTTATCCGAGCATCCTACCTGGATAGCAGCTCATGCTGCAAAAATGAAAATGGAATTTATATAAATGGAAGCTTAGTCCGACCTGCCGAAGTTTCAGAGGAGTTTAAGAAATGGAATCGTATTCATTCCATGTTGACAACTTGGATCCTAAATTCTATTTCAAAGGATATAGTTGAGCCATTAATGTATGTGAGTTCAACAAGGGATTTGTGGATGGAATTAGAAGCTCGATATGGAGAGAGCAATGGTCCATCAATCTATCAATTACAACGTGAGATCAGATTCTCGTGCAAGGAAATAAGTCAACGACAAATTACTATACCAAATGAAAGAAATTGTGGGATAAGTTGGCCTGCTTGGCACCAACTCCTAGATGCGCATGTGTTGGATTCTACCGCTTGTGATGGAAATAAACCTAATAAACTTTCATTAGTTCATTTTAGTTGTAACTCCAGCCTATCTTAGGCAATATCATGTAATAATGACGTTTGGTATAACGGACAATGCCATTTGTCCAAGAACTCAATGACGCATATTTCTTCTACTACCCTGGTCTCTGCTTCTTAAAATGTCATCTATAATATCTGTCCCTTAGCTAAACTTCATAGATTACCATTTCATTCCAGCAACATTCGCTCCAACTTCATCTTTGATCTTATCCATGTCGATATTTGGGGACCTTATAGCAACACACATTCTCTGGGTGTCAATTTATTCTCACTATTGTTAATTATTTTAGTAGAGAAACTTGTACATTTCTAATAAGACACGAGACTCTATATCTTACAAAAATTTTGCATCTTGTTCTGACACAATTTGACAAGAGACTAAAGTGTGTGAGATCAGATAATGGCTGGAATTTCTCAACGAGCAATGTCAAAATTCTTTCATATCCCCGGGATCATTCATCAAAAGAGTTTGAAGTACACACCACAACAAAATGGAGTAGTGGACCGTAAGCATAGGCATCTTCTAGAGGTATTATGTCTCAGGTTTTACTTCCTAGGAAATTTGTGGGTGATGCCATTCTTTCAACTACTTATCTCATAAACAAGTTCTACTCTCGTCTTCTTAATTGTAAAACACCATTTCACATTCAGTACAATAAGCTAACCTCGTATGAAGACCTTAAAACATTTAGTTGTTTTTATTTTATTGTCAATAAATCCAAATTTGATAGGCTTGCCTCTAAATGTATCTTCCTGGGTTACCCTGGTTAGAAAGCATATAAGTCTATGATCTCGAATCTTACCACACATTTGTGTCTCGCGATGTTAAATTCCATGAATATGTGTTTCCTTTTGCTCATGTTAATCCTACTCCTGCACACTGTCCATTGTCAAAGATTCCACTTGCCGCAAATGCTGTTGACCCCATACCTCCGATAAATTTATCCCTACCTAAACCATCTCTCCTACCTTCTTCCCATTCTGATTCCACTACTATCCCTTACACACAACCTAGAAGGTCATAGAGGGACCATCAACAACTATCTTCACTTAATGACTTTGTATGTCATATAGATGATCGTGCCTCTGCACCAACTCTCAGAAACTTTACCCCTACATCCTTGAAATTTATGGCATCATTATCTATTTTGCAGGAACCATGGACTCATAATCCAGCTTCTATTAGTACCCTATGGGTGAATGCTATGAACCAAAAGCTTCTAGCCTTTAAGAACAATGACATGGACGTCGGTCCTTTGCCTAAAGGGAAGAAGGCGATTAGTGGCCTAAAGGGAAGAAGACGATTAGTGGCCAAGACGATATTGGGTTTTAAAGTTAAATGGAAATATGATTATTCTGTTGATCGTACAAAGCCCGACTAGTGGCCAAGGGCTACACCCAGATTGATTACACTAAGAGCTTCTGACCAATTGCTAAAGTTGTTACGGTGCACTTCGCTTGGCCGTTGTTATAGACTTTCGATGGCTCGTGCACCAGATTGATATAAATAACGACTTTCTTCACGGTCATTTGCAAGAAGAAATTTATATGACCGCTCTTAAAGGTTATGTTGTTGATCCAGGCCATGTTTGCCGCCTAAAACGCTCATTATATGGTTTGGAAGTACGACTCGGGTAAATGGAATCGAGACTTCTCCAACCAACTGCTCTGTTTGGTTTTCATCCTTCTACCCACGACTATTGTCTTTTAATCAAACGTGTCGACTAATGATTGCATTGATCTTTTGGTCTATGTCGATAACTTTCTCGTTATGGTCCCTACAGAAGAATTGATCTCTCAGGTTAAGGTCTATCTTGATGATATTTTTACTATCAAGGATTTAGGAATTTCCTTGGGCTTCAAATTGTGGGATCTGCTCACAGCACCTCCATTACGCTGTCTAAGTATATCTTGGATATTATTACTGATTGTGGGCTTCAGCAGGCACTTTCAGCCGCTACTCCTTTGCCGCAGGGCATGAAATTACATTTTCATACTGATGCTTACTTGAATGGTCCTAAACCTTAACCCCGTTTAGTGAGGCATTTGCTCTATTTAAGGCTTCACGCACCCTGATATTTCACATGGCGTTCAACAACTTAGCCAATTCCTCCAAAATTCATGTGAGGATCACTGGCATGCGGTGCTGCATGTGGTTTGCTATTTGAAAGGGTCTCCTACTAAAGACCTTCTCTTTCCTTCCTATCTTGTAACCTACTGTATTGCGGATTGGCGTTCTTGTGTGGATTTGAACCGTTCACTGACTAGGTTTTGTATTTTTCTTGGAGATGCCCTTGTTTCCTGGAAAATGAAGAAGTAGTGTACAGTTTCTCGATCCTCTGCTGAGGCCGAATATCATAACATGGAGCCTACTATTTGCGAATTCAAGTGGATCTCTTATATCCTTTGTGATTTTGGGACTGTTGTCTTATGCTCATTCCTTTGCATTGCGATAATCCGACCGCCTTACATATCACGGCCAACAAGGTGTCTAATGAACGAACCAAGCACTTGGACATTGACGGTCACATTGTCCGTGATTGTTACAAAGAAGGGCTTCCTTGCTCTTTTTTTTCGAAGTTGCAAACAACTTGCTTACATGTTTACCAAAATTCTTTTGGGAGCTACCTTCGATTCTTTGTTGTGCAAGTAGGGCTTGATCCCCGGTGATCGAAATAATGGTGATGGCCATGAAAGTGCAACTATAGTATAGCATCTCCAGGATCCAGGCTGAAGAAAGAGGAAGACGCGTTATCCATACAACATGTTTTTTAAATTTGAAAAATACATTTCTCATGCATATATAGTTTTTATGTCCAGCTGTTAATTTTGACAGGTGTTCAAGTTGGTTGGGGTTAGTTAGGTTGTTAGTTAGTTATTCATTTTTCCCATTGCTTTTGGACCTAAACTTACAGACAAGCTCTTTGAGTTCACTTCTGAGTAGTT